>NC_141061.1:59775131-59930131 GCF_041138505.1 Cibotium barometz | reverse complement strand
ATGTGTTTAAATGGAGGGCTCATCTGTAAATTAGTTTGGGTAGTTATGGCAGGTGTTTAATGGAGGGTTTATATATGTAATGAGTTTTGAGTAGTTCACAAAGACTGGTCTAGGTGGTGAACGGATTTTATTAAAGTGGAGGACAAGGAGCAGAGTGTGCCAAGTGGGACGGTTGTGTTTGTAACAACTGTGATGCTTGTTTTTGTAACTTTTGAGGGCCCCTTGAAAGCTCTATTGGAACTCAATATTGGAGAAAAAAACCACAGGCCCAGTACCCTACAGCTGTTGCTATTCTTGTATGCATACATTGATATAGGGAGCTTTTTAGCACTAATATATTGATTGAACCGCGTGGATCACACCTAGATCTTCGATCCTTCTACTTTGCATTTTCGATCCTTCTTTTTTGTAGCGGCCCCTCCTGGAAACACCGACCAGCTTCGTGTAGTAACCGCTGCTGCTCCTCATGTAGGGCATTTTGCAGCTTTTCTTCGTAGTACCTACCTACTATTCCTCGCGCTGCTGGGCACCACGCAATAATCATTTTGTTAATCAGGTCGAGTTCAACTGTCATTGTGTGCGCAGCGGCACTAACAATCACAAGTGAACGTACTCCTTTGACTCTACGTCCCTCCTCGACTTCTTAACGTGACGTCGCCTGAGACACATGAACTCATTTTTCTGTTTTGTATCTCACTCTCGCGCTCTCTCCCTCTGTGACAGTCTCTCTGTTAAGTATTTTGCTCCCTTTTTTTTTTTTTTACACACAGTCTCTCTCTCTCTCTCTCTCTCTCTCACACACACACACACTCACACTCACACTGTGTGTTAGGCTGCACGTAGTTTTCCTTGCGTATCGAACGGGGGTGCAATATTTTCACTCGTGGCCTCAAGCCTCAATTCTTCTACGTCCGGTAGGACCGCCACCCCCTTTCCATTATTCTTGACCTGCTGCACAAGCTACCCCCGTCACCCCCCGCCCCCCCCCTCTGTCTCTGCCTCTCTCTCTCTCTCTCTCTCTCTCTCTCTCTCACTCACACACACACACACACACACCCCCTGATCCCTCATTAAGTACTCCCAATTATAGGTATTGTTGACCCCGTAGCTTCCGGTAGCTTAGGCTTGTTCGAATTAATTAAATATCAAACCTGCTGCATTTTGCGGGATCAAATTACTAATAACCGCACGTTCCCCTGGTTTCCGCCCATCTTTTTGTTTTTAAATCAAAAGTTGAAATACAACTATATGCAATGAGCCGTCAGAACCCGTACTCGTTATTCACACCCCCACATATATGTATATGTATATACTTTAAGAGAACTGCAATCACCCTCGTAGCTCATATAATCCCTAATTAATATACGGCAATTAGTAGTGATATGCCAAATGACTCTACACATCCATCTGTTTAAAGAGCCTTAATTCTAGCACCTTAACTCTCCTGATCATCGCTGCTCATGCAGCAAGAGTCCCTTTTCTCCTCATTCTAGAAGTCCATATTGAGCCTTCCAAATCCGCATCTTAAGCAAATTAAGGAGTTGTAGCTGTGCTTAATCAGATTAGCAGAATGAGGAAGGGACTCTGGTCCCCCGACGAAGACGAGAGATTAACAAGGTGCATCGCCAAGTATATGAACGGTAGCTGGAGCGACATTGCAAGAAAAGCCGGTACTATTTATGTAAATACGTTGCTCGTCTCATAAGTTTGAAACGGAATGTGTAGAAGAGTGAAAAAGAAGAACGTTACGTGAGTTCACCTCAACGGGTCATATGCAACCCATTGCACCTAGAAATTAGAGAGTTAATAATCGTATAGAAGGTCATAATGAGATGTATTATTCATGGGTTTTGTTTCACAATGATTGTCGATTGCTAGCTGATCTGAAAACTGTGATACAATTTCTTGATTCATTAAGCAGGGCTCGAGCGTTGCGGGAAAAGCTGCCGGAGGCGTTGGATGAACCACTTGAGGCCCGATTTGAAGCGGGGAAGATTCACACCTGCTGAAATTAGACTGGTGGTGGAATTGCACGAGGCACTTGGCAACAGGTAATAATTGACATTTCCAATCAAGGGCACTATATATTGGGCATCAATTCCATGCACTATATTATATTGGGCAGGCATCAATCGTAATTCATGCCCATATTATAATAATGCACTACCATTAATGTTCGTATAGTGCACTAGTGGGATGTGGCTGCACTGTGGCATGTAGTGATTCTAATAGAAGGTGCCATGTTGGTGGTGAGTGGACAGGTGGTCCGAGATAGCAGCGCGTCTCGTGGGAAGAACAGACAATGATGTGAAGAATTTGTGGAACACACAGATCAAGCGGCAACTCAAACTACACAAACCAGCTGATGGTGCAGCTGGGGAGCTCGATCTGGAGAAGCTAGTGCTTGCAGCTGCAAGATGCTCCTCTGATCATCAAGACACAGCTGCACCATTGCCTTCTACTGCATTGTCCGATGATGCAAGTACTGCACTAAAGCTACCTTATACTACAGCTACAGCAGTTGCTGCTGCTACTCCTCTAGACAAGAGAATCTTCACTTGCAGCCCCTTCAATTCTCAAATGTTTGTTCCTCCAGTACTAAAACAGCCCTGTTCAACACAACCCACCATCAATCTGGGAGAGCATGCGATCATGACATGTTCTCACAGTAGCACTGAAGGTATCTCTAAGTTAGCACGCGAAATGGAATCCTCCGCATGTGCAGATCAGCTTCAAAATAAAGTACCCATCAACAGAAGTGTACCCCAAGCTCTAAGCAGTTCTAATTTGTTCAAGATTGATCATGAGAACGTGCAGCAGGGGTCAGGTCATGATATAAGGGCAGTTGAATATATTGATGGCCATGATCAAGTAGAAGCAGATACAAGGAGAGGGCGCAAATCGCCGATTGATTGTGGCAGCAGCATCGGCAGTGGACCTTTTGTGGTGGCTGATCAGTTGCGGGGAATCATGCAGACAGCTAGTTGGGCATGCAGCCCGGCCAGTACTAATGAAGAATGCAGCGCTGCTACCTCCACCAGTACTGCTAGCTGCAGTACCACCAGTAGTACTGGCCACGATAACCAATTATATCGTAACATCTCATTTTCCGAATCCGAGCCCTTCATCGCTAATACGCCCGATTATGAAGACTGGGTTCTACCCCTCCTCCATAGTGATAATGATTCAACCAGTTATATCTACGAGCCTGATCACCACAAAGGCTCGGAACGCAATGATTACTATTGGAGCACCTTGGAATTAGCACCAGATTTTGGCGCTGCCCAATCCCCTCCCGACTGCTGGACACTTGAAATGTTTGGGGTGGAGCTTTGATGCATAGTGTGCTCCATACAGACTTATTACATCATACCTAGCCTAAGGTCCTATCAATCTATTATCTATATATATATATATATATATATATATTATATATATATATACACATAAATTCACTCTGTTCTTCATTTGTAGAAGCTTCTTCTTCTCTCTGTTTTTGTTTGACTCTTCTGGACGACTTTCCCTTTCGTGCATGACAGCCCCAACCCTACGTCCCCAACCTTCCTCGTATTAGGGGATAGAATACGAATAAATGCGAGGCTAAGGACCCAAAGACCAACCATACACCCAGAGCTAATTGGAAGAGGCTTTACTGCACACAAGCAAAACCAATGGTCCACCAATTAGATCCAAAGAGTGTGGAAGAGAGAAAAGCAAACGCCAACAAGTGGCTAGACTACTTGGTAACGGTGTTTGATCACCTGGCAAGAGGTCGCATGTAGTAGCTGCATTGTGTTGAGGTATCTTGGAAATGGCATATTGATTCTTGTAAATGGCATCTTCTTCATGGCGTATAAAGTAAACTCCACTTTTCCTCATCATATCTATAAAATACTCTCTCTCTCTCTCTCTCTCTCTCTCTCTCTCTTACCTCCCTTTTGTAAACTTTAAGATGGTAAAAATACCCCTTTGTTATGAAAAATTTCACTTTTTCAATTAAAAATCTGTGTGTACGCAATTTTTTTGCAAGTCTATAAAAAACCAGAATCCCTTCCGTTGACTATCTTATGGGTGGTTGCAAGATGAGGTTATCTAGTTTCATGTAGTGGGCGCCCTTGGCTTTAGCCGGAAAAACAGACATTTTTTCAAGAAGAATAGCTAATCTCTCTTAGTTAGCCAAGGAGTTTCACTTCAAGGTCTTCTAATGAAACATCATATGCAAAGTTGGGCACCTAAAACTATAATCTGATCGAATATCCAATAATTGTGAATCTCCTTTTCTTTGGGAACCAAAATTATATATAAGCCCTGTCGGAGGTTTAGACACGTACAGTGAATGTGAGTAAATTGTCTATAACTTTTACATTATTAAACATATGATGTTCTCACTTTGCATATCACAAATACAAATAATATAGAGCTTAACTTGATTTATCGAGTAATTTTTAATGTGTTCTACTATTTTCTATATTATTTAAAAGGTATTAGAATTGTTAAAAACATACTATTTTTTTCTTCCACCACATCTACCATTTAAAATGCTCAAATTGTATGGATCTACTGATGATTAGATTGGAGAAGATTAGTATAATGTGGGTATAAGGTAAAATTACAAATCTAGCGGTTGGATTTTTGTAGATTTACTTTGGAAAATTTATTATAACTGTCAGAGGCCCATTAAATCAATTGTAATTTAAATCTAAAAAATCAAATATTGAATCTTTCAATCTAAAAATCGTAGGGATCAATATGCTTGTTGCCATGGATTTATTAAAAATAATTTGGCTTAATTTGAGTATGGGAAGGTCCATTTTCAATCCTCCCAAGTGAAAATTCCCATATTGTGTCCACTCTCCCCTTTTCAAGTCTAAAACCAATCCTAGTTAGGTTTGGAAATCTAAGCTTGGTAAACTTCAAAGCCTAGATATCATTCCATGTGTGAGGCTTGGGTAGGCACAAATCTTATATATGCATGCCACTTTATGTCCACATCAACTTCGAGAGGATCCACGTAAGCAGCTTGCCACCTCACCTTGCCACCTCCACCCTCCATGTCAGCATGGTCAACCTAGTTGACTCCCCACCTCATCATCCTAGTCATCATCAATGCCACATCTTCCTGCCACCTCGCACTTGGTGACATGGCATGCCACATCATAGAATTGCCACATCAGCCATAATAGTGCCACATGTCAAGCGAATGCCACATGTCATGCACGAATGTGACACGTGGCACTTCTTTCCCACCTCCCCATTTTTTTTAAAACATATTTTTGAAAAAGTTAATTTAGTAATTTAGAGAAATAAAATATAGAATTTTAAATAATAAAATATATATAACTTATTAAATAAAGAAATTTAAATTCACTAATTTTAAAGGATTATATTTTAGAATTAGATCAATAATATTATTTTTAAAGTTCATGTTATTCAATTTTAAAAAATAAATTTTTAAATTTAATATTTCTTGAAAATATTTTGTGTAGGATAAATCTTTGAATAAAATTTTAAAAAATATATTATAAAAAAAATACAGTTATATAATTATAAAATAAAAGATATATTTCAAGATATATTTATATATCTAGTAATGATAAATATTTAGACTTGTTAATAAATATTATTAATAATATTGATTTTTAAGTGGATAATAGTTATCTTTAATTATCTTTATGTTTATCTTAATTATCCAATCAATCTTAGATAGAAAATCCAATGAGATTTGAAGTGGATAACCTATTTTTCCTATATAATCACACATCTCTAGTACTATCCCACACTTATCTCTAGTACTATCCCATCATTGAGCCTTCATAATTTTTACTCTCTTAGCTTCCTTGAGAATGGGTTCTCAAAGTCGTAGGAGTCGGAAACGTGATAGGACTAGACTTCCTCCCGTCCACCAAGTTCAAGAGGAGGAGAGGAAAAGGGTAGCTCGTGAGAAAGAGAGAGTGGAGAGCACGTCAACGAGCAACACCTTCCGTTGGCAATGATCCAAGCCTTGCTCCTCCTCTTCCACTTCCTCTCCCTTCGCCCTCTTCCCCCCCACTACCCCTTAGTTTAGATAATCCACATGAACCCATCCTTCCTGATCCCCCTTCTCTTCCATAAGAACCCACCCCCCTCCTTTGGGCGCCCATCGTGTGGATAGGAAAGAACTATCAAAGTCAGGGGCACATCGTCGTGCCCATGCAATCTTCCATTCCTATTTCAAAGACCTCACGCCTTCATCACAAGCATGCGTGCTCAATGCTTTGATCGATCTGCCCAACATGGCCTCAGGGGGGGTCACTATATGTAAAATATCCCTATCACGTGCGTTCAAGGCCTATATTTTAAATCCCTTATTTGTGAATTTTTTAATCTATATAATATCCCCTTTTCTTTATGAATCTGTAAATTTTTTAAAAAAAAATTTAAATCATACCCTTATGTAAATATATTTCTATAAGTTTCATAAATTAAAATTATGCTTCTCTTGAACGCACGTGATATTCACATTTTTTGTGAGTGACCCCCCCGAGAACATGGCCAACTGCATGGCGCTTTCCGACATTGGAGGTCGAAGAGAGAGGAGAGCTAGCATGGTGGTGCTACAAAGTGTTCATCGTTCCTATACAGTTAACAAGAAGAGGAACTCTGCGGCGGCGGACACTTTGGCTACTCAACGGGCTATATTTGTGGCAGCCATAAGTAGCTCCCAAATTAAGGGTAAGGTGAGTGCCACATCTCGCATCCTTTCCATAGCACCACACACATTTAGAGTTGGGTCTATTAGACGACAAAGTTTAGATGCCAATGAGGTTGGTTCTTTGTGGGGGCGAGTAGTGGTCGTGTAGCTAGGCATGATCGCCTACTAGATGAAACCACTAGAGTCTTGATAGAAAGTTTTTGGGAGGAGAATTGTCGTGCCTCGCCAATTTTCAAGAAAGCTTTGTGTAAGAGAGTGACAAGAGGAGTGTTCATTGAGCACGGTGCTTGCTTTCTTGAAATGACCCAAACAGAGTTGTATTCTCAAGTCGTCACTCACGACAATTCTATTGGCTCTACAGGTAGTACTTATGGTTCTCTTATATTCGCAATGATACTAAATTCACTCGAACATCTTAAAGAAAACAATAACTAAGACTTTGTTTTATGGATTTATAGGTGGCATGTGCAGTCTAGTATCCCAGTGATTTGGTCATTCTTTGAGACTTGTCATTCACGGGAAGGGAGAGCATGATGGTGCGGGCGCGTGTGTGAAACGTGTCCCTTGAGGCGTCATCACAGTATCACCATATTTTTTATGGAAAATTACTAAACTTTGCAAGCATTGGGCACTAATTTTACTGAACTTTGTAAGCATGTGGGGGTGGGCCCTCCCCCACATGCTTGCAAAGTTTGGTCCCCATCGGAGCATGTTTGGGTACGATGGTATGGGGAAGGCCCGGATTTTCCATGGCCTCTTAAGCACCAAGAGACTTGAAAAATCCGCACTAGGCGCTAATTACTAATCCAAACATGCTCTGATTGTGACCAAACTTTGGAAGCATGTAGGGGTGGGCCCTCCCACATGCTTGCAAAGTTTGGTCTCCATCCGAGCATGTTTGGGTATGATGGTATAGGGAAGGCCCAGATATTCCATGGCCTCTTAAGAACCAAGAGACTTGAAAAATCTGCACTGGGCGCTAATTACCAATCCAAACATGCTTTGATTGTGACCAAACTTTGTAAGCATGTGGAGGTGGGCCTCTCCCACATGCTTGCAAAGTCTCGTTCCCATCGGAGCATGTTTGGGTACAATGGTATAGGGAAGGCCCGGATTTTCATGGCCTTTTAAGCACCAAGAGACTTGAAAAATCCGCACTGGGTGCTAATTACTAGCCTAAACATGCTCCGATTACGATAAAACTTTGCAAGCATTCGGGGGTGGGTCCCCCCCCCACATGCTTGCAAAGTTTGGTCCCCATGAGAGCATGTTTGGGTACCATGGTATGGGGAAGGCCCGGATTTTCCATGGCCTTTTAAGCACCAAGAGACTTGAAAAATCCACACTGGGCACTAGATACTAATCCAAACATGCTCCGATTGTGACCAAACTTTGCAAGCATGTGCGGGTGGGTCCCCTCCACATGCTTGCAAAGTTCAATCCCCATTGGAGCATGTTTGGGTACGATGGTATGGGGAAGCCCCCGATTCTCCATGGCCTCTTAAGCACCAAGAGACTTGAAAAATCCGCACTACGCGCTAATTACTAACCCAAACATGCTCCGATCATGACCAAACTTTGCACGCATGTGGGGATGGGTCCCCCCCACATGATTGTAAAGTTAAGTTTCCATCGGAGCATGCTTGGGTACAATGGTATGGGGAAGGCCCGGATTTTCCATGGCCTCTTAAGCACCAAGAGACTTGAAAAATCTGCATTGGGCGCTAATTACTAACCCAAACATGCTCCGATCATGAACAAACTTTGCAAGAATGTGGGGGTGCCCCCCTCCCCCCCCCACACACACACACATGCTTGCAAAGTTTGATCCCCATTGGAGCATGTTTGGGTACGATGGTATGGGGAAGGCCCGGATTTTCTATGGCCTCTTAAGCACCAAGAGACTTGAAAAATCTGCACTGGGCACTAATTACTAACCCAAACATGCTCCGATCATGAGAACAAACTTTGCAAGCATGTGGGGGTGTCCCCCCCCTACATGCTTGCAAAGTTTGGTCCCCATCGGAGCATGTTTCGGTACGATGGTATGGGGAAGGCCCGGATTTTCCATGGCCTCTTAAGCACCAAGAGACTTGAAAAATCTACTCTAGGTGCTAATTACTAACCCAAACATGCTCCGATCATGATCAAACTTTGCAAGCATGTGGGGGTGGGTCACCCCCACATGCTTGCAAAGTTTGGTCCCCATCGGAGCATGTTTGGGTATGATGGTATGGGGAAGGACCGGATTTTTCATGGCCTCTTAAGCACCAAGACACTTGAAAAATCCACACTGTACGCTAATTACTAATCCAAACATGCTCCAATTGTGACCAAACTTTGCAAGCATGTGGGGGTGGGTCCCCCCCACATGTTTGCAAAGTTTGGTCCCCATCGGAGCATGTTTGGGTACGATGGTATGGGGAAGGCCCGGATTTTCCATGGCCTCTTTAGCACCAAGAGACTTAAAAAATCCACGGACACTGGGCGCTAATTACTAACCTAAACATGCTCCGATGGGGACCAAACTCTGCAAACATGTGGGGGTGGGTCCCACCCACATGCTTGCAAAGTTTGGTCCCCATCGGAGCATGTTTGGGTACGATGGTATTGGGAAGACCCAGATTCTCCATGGCCTCTTAAGCACCAAGAGACTTGAAAAATCCGCACTGGACGCTAATTACTAACCCAAACATGGTGTGATCATGACCAAACTTTGCAAGCATGTGGGGGTGGGCTCCCCCCACATGCTTGCAAAGTTTGGTCCCCATCGGAGCATGTTTAGGTACGATGGCATGGGGATTTTCAACAAACAATATGATAACCAAAGTGTTAAAAAAATAAAAAAACCAAGAACATCAACTAAAATGTAATGATACTCAAATAATGAAAAAACTCATAATGATATAAACATCAAATAAGTACATCAGAATGTGAGCTAACCCAACTACTGGGTTTAGCCACTAACTCAAAATATCAAGGCATAATGAAAATGAGCTACCCCAGCTAGTCTGAGGTTAGTCACTGCCCATAAATCTAAGTACAATGTAAGTGAGCTAACCCAGCTAGTCTGAGTTTAGTCACTATATCAAACGACAACCCAATCAAAATCGTCATCTCTAACTGTTGGTCGACGTGCGCGTCGAGGCTGCTGTGTGCACGTCGAGGAGGCTATGCCAGCTATGGGGATCGTTGAATATCTGCGACGGGGAGGTCTGCCTCAAAGGCAAGATCATGAGCTGGTGCCGGTGTACTCGAGAGCTCATGAGTCCCATAAGCTGCTATACCCCTCTCCCTCTTTCTACGTCGTGCTACTGCAAGACGTCTCTGTCTATAAACCCAAAATCTGTAATCAGCAATGGTACGTGTCTGCCACTTTGCGCGTGTAAGCTCCTCTGCTGTAAGGACACACTGCTCATGAGAAGCAGCACTGCTACTAGCACCATCACCCGAGGTGCCACTAGAACCAGCACCACCCACACGCTCGTATGTTGTGATCTAGCTCTCGTGAAGGACTCTCTGGCATGCATCAAACTCATGTGCACTCCACTCAATCTCTGGAGGCACCTCAGGCTCCTGATCTCTGTCATCGGCGGCGTCGAGCCCCAACTCAGTAGAGCTGAGGTAAAATCAAGAGGCCTGCCAGTCCTAGCATCTACTCGAGCGAAGCCTGGGTGAAGATCATCAATGTCCAAAACTTTGTATGTCGCTAGGTCGACGCGTGCGCGGCAAGAGGGACATGTTGATGAAAAGCGTACTAGCTCTTGTTGGGTGATGCAAGACAAATGGAAAAAATGTCCACATCCCAAAGCATATCCACCAGTACTGTCAATGTCCTCGATACAAAGAGCGCAACAGGCATCATGGAGGAATGGTGGTGCATCCTAAGAGAGAGGTCATCAAAAAACCTCTGTATAACAGGCCGTGGATATAAAGGCAAGTAGGGCACTGTCACGTCTGAGGATTTTCGGAACTCCTGAACATGCAGCATCAACTGCTCTACCCTATGCTATGCAATCCGCTCCATAATCATGTGCTGCTACGTCTCAGCTCTAGAACTCTCTACCTCAGTCCGAGCCTACGTAAAGTAAAGCATAAAAATAATTGATTAGTCTCTCTCATTAGGTATTACTTAAAGAAAATTATAACTTAGGACCTTAATTATAACTCTTTTACATGCAAGAGAAATCTACCTGCTAGATGTCAGACTCTCTCACATGTCGTGCCTCTGCAGTAGCTATCTCTGCTATCTGTAATGCAGCTCTAAGGCAATCAATCTCCACTCTCGCCTCTACCAACTCTTGAGTGAGTCTCTCAAAGAAAAACTCCGCATATAATTGCTTTGCGAAGTATATGGAAATATGGCGGTTGTTCGCGCATCCTCCCATATGCGGCAACATATCGACTATGGAAATCTGGCGGTTGTTCGCACATCCTCCCATATGCGGCAACATATCGACTATAGATATGTGCCACCATATGAGGATGCGAACACCGCAAAATAGTAAGGGGCTTGCCCGCCCCAGGCCTCATCCCACGACTATCGAGGAAAAGATCTAAGTAGACTTTATCCCTAATCGGATCAAGATCACAGACCTGACGATATGTCAGGCCATGTGACACAGGAGCAGTGCGATGGTGGGCTATCCACTCATCTACATAAACAATATCGTGAAGGCTACTACGAAGGGACGAAAGCATCGCCTCCAAGTCTGCCACAATATATAATGTAGACGGTGTGTCTCTAGCACTCCTACGGATAGCCGCTAACTTGCGATCTATCTCCATGAGGTCCACAATAGACGAGCAGCCCTCCTCGTGGCCCTCCTCACGTGACTCCATGCTAAAACCTAAGCTTAACACAAAGGTCCAATGTGAAAGGTCCAATGCTTAGTGCTAAGAAGCACTAATCACTACAAGACACTGCTGCCATCATACACGCGTTCGATACACGCGATAAGTTATGGGCGCGTGTATGGTCGCGCATGTATATGAGTAGTATCGGGCGCGTGTATATTGGCATCTATATTCGCGTGTATACTGGTTTCAGAAACGCGTGTACCAGTGCGTGTATATTGGCATCTACATTCGTGTGTATACTGGTTTCAGAAACGCATGTACCAGTGCATGTATATACATGCAATTATACACGCTTTATTACACGCGATAAACAGAGAACTTTATTAAGAAAAACTCCATTCCTTTACAAAATTAAAAACCATTTTCTTTAAACCATCTCATAGTACATTACAGTATATATCATTACACAATCCCACTACATGCATTTACAACAATGTAATATATTCAAAAACAAATAAGACCATATTAGATAATTTGGGAAAAATCCCATTTCCATTTGAAAAATGGGATCATGGTGAACCTATCCAAGCTTTTTTCAAAACCCCATCATGTGACATATTATTGGAAAGATCTTGAAGAGTAGGATCTAAATCTATAATGTCCGACAAATTTGGAGTTAATATGCTCAAGATATGGCCAAAACTATGTTGAAAAGGTAATTCCCAAAGTATGAGATTTTTTCCAAATTATCTAATATTGTCTTAAATCATGAGATGATAATTAAAAGACAACATATACAATAGAAATGTCATTAGAACAATACAATGATGGATTGGTTAGGGTTCGATCTCATCTTCAATAAGATCCATCCTTGCCAAACGATCAACATCAATATCCCAATTTGTAAGACTACGATTAAATTTATTCCACTATCGATATTCTATCCATTGATAATGGTACCGATGCCCTGATCATCCTCATCAACATCACCATCATCCTCAATGGTAGGGTCATTCTCATGATCATGAGAAATGGCACGCTCATCCTCATTATCATGATCATCTCTTATTTCTTGATCATCGATCACATCTTCATTGGCATGTTCGACATCATCTTCATTGCGGCTTGCTACATCCTCCATATGCTCCATATCAGTGAATTTATTATACATCACTTTGGAACGTGGTGCAATAGGGATGACGTACCACCATTTAATGTCATGCACCATTGGCAGATAGATAACCTACTCAAATACACATACTGCAATAATTAATTAGCATATCAAAAGTTAAGGGGTACACGAGCTTAGATATATATGTACACATTAGTAAAAAATGCATACTTGCTCACATTGTTGTGGCAATACGAGCCTATCTTTCTTTGTTTGCCAAAACTTTGTAGAGTCAATAGTTACATAGCCACTTGCATGGCGTTTTATCGTTGCATTAGGCCCTTCTTCCACCACGTTCATTTGCCATTTGACATCCAAAACATACACAAAGAAGCAATGAAAGTCAAGCCTAAATATGTCTTGGATTGTGCCACAATAATCATCCATTTTTCCATTGGCTCCCTCAAAGCTACTAATGACACCGCAATCTTGTGTATTCCTCTTTTCATCAATTCTTTGTGTTCGAAAATGCTTGCCTTCACACCATATAGCATTGAACATAGTACACTGGACCAAAATAGAAGTAATATTTGTGTAAGCAATGTGAATAAATATTAAAAGCAAATCACTTACAACTAATGCAAAACATTAGTTCTATGTACCTTTAACATGCATCCTCGTGCATACTCCAATTCTTTCGCCGTGATATGCAGCCCCTCGCCGGCCGCTCTCTACTCTCTCCATTTCCTCGTGCAACCAATCAACATGGATATCATTCAAAAGTGTTGCTAGATGCTTAGGGTACGCCTTACGAGCGCCATGTTGCCTCCGAAAGAGAGCTCTTTCTGCTTGCCTTTTTGTCTTTGCATCCTCATATCTTGTAACCCATCTGCTCATCACATCACTATTAAGGATGCAAGTGAAATTGAGATCATCAATCAATGTTCTGTCAATTACTTTACTCTGACCTTTTCCTTGAGGCACAATAGAGGTCATCCTCAAGTCCTCTTCATTGCTCCATAGTCGTGGCAAAGAGCTATCCACCTGACCAAGAAATTCTGAAATACATACAAGAGACTCTTGTATCAACCAACCCTCCGCCATGCTTCCTTCAGGCCTTGCACTTTGCCTCACAAAGTCTTTGCGCTCTAGGAAGAACATCCAACATGCATGCACAGTGCCACATAAAGCAATTTCGTCCACTAAATGCACAATGAGATGTAGTTGACTTGTGAGAATGGTTCACGGAAAAGTCTCCTCTACCAAACAAACCACCTCCACTGCCATAACGCGCGCATCATCCAACGTGGCTGGATCAATTGCTTTGGAACTAACATATCTGAAAAATAAATGAATAGTACGTTATACCTCATGAACGTTCATTTTGCAAGGTATAATGAAGGGTGATCTGACATGGGTTTTACATACCTCACAAGCTCACCCATCTTATAAATACATTTTTTCAAACTCTTGTTTGCACAATGGTTGATGCTAGTAGGTAGTATGAACTACGCACATAAGAGCACATGTATGTATGGTTTATGGCATTACAAAATTTAATTTCAATATACAAGACTTGGAAAACGCTTACTTGGAGCATCTTGTGCCAATCGTGGGACTTTAACCCATATAGTTGCTCAACGCCTCTTTTCTTAGTGGTTGTAAAGGCTCCCTTCAATGATCTCATGCATCTAGTGGGAGTACGCAAAGTGGTGATGGCCTGCTTTACCTGCTTCTCCTCTTTCTTTGATATAATCCATGATGTAGGCGGAAGACGAACGTGTCCACCCTCCTCTCGTGGCCAAGCTTGACGCATACGTCTTGCGACCCGCAAGTCCTCCCATACGCTAACATTGTCTCGTTTGTTTCCAAATACCAGATCCCACATTCTTGAAGATGTGCATGGGATCAAGAAGATGGTTGATCTTAAGATGGGTCCAATATGGTAGCCAGAAAAAAATGGAGTACCTACACAAGGGATTGCTCTATGTGATCTTTAATCCAATTAGAGACTACACAAAACAAGATTGAAAAACATTACTGTACCTGTTCATGCCATCTGGAGGAAGAACATTTGTAGACTCCCAAATACGCTTCCAATCTTTTGCACGAAGTGTTTGTGGAGGAATGTTACTCTTACTAGCAACATATTTAGGATGATCTGATGGGAGAAATCGATGATGATTATCGAATATGGTCTTACACAAACCGTCAGCATGCTCATGTACTAACGAAGGGCCACAAACAGGACATGCATGTTTACCCGATGTTTTCAAACCTATTAAAATATAAATAAAAGTTAGAATAATAAAGTCAATAGTTATAATTAATATAGCCAATAGTATTAGAGTAGGGAGGTAATTAGAATTCTTACCAGAACAATCGTTGTATCCTGGAAAGTCATGCATTGTCCACATCAACACTGCTTTTAAGTCAAAGTGTCGAGAGGAGGGAGGCCTACTAATGTCCACCACCGCAACACCTCTCCATAGTTCCTCCAACTCATCAATCACAACAGTTCGAGATAAACATCCATATGCTTGACTTTATGTTTCCTTGGAATTAGAAGGGATAACATAAGATGTTCCTTCTTGATCGCCACATTGATAGTGGAAGGTTGTAATTCACCAACACAAGTGGCCACACACTGTATGCGGTGCTTTTGAAACCAAATGGATTCACTCCATCCATACCTAGGCCAAGTCTCAAGTTTCTGGGCTCTGTTTTAAAGCTAGGCCACTCATCTTCAATATGCTTCCAAGCAGGAGTGTCTGCGAGAATTCTCCACATGCCATCATCCGATATAAGTGAGGAATGCCATGACATGAGCTCTACTATGGATTTGCACTTGAACATGTGTGCATGCGAGGAATTATAGGAAAGTGTCACAAGACTTTACGAGGTACATCAAAACTCTTCACATCTGTTCTATACCTTGCGTCACCACAAGTGGGACAATGTCAAGCATCCTTATGCGTCCCACAAAAGAGAATGCAATCATTGACACGTGCATGTATGCGATCATAATCCAATCCTCCAAGAGATGTCACATAGCGCCTCGCTATGTCTCTTGAGGTGGGTAGTCTATTCCCCTTTGGAAGCATGTTTGATAATAGCCTGCATCCAATATCATCAATTAGCCCTAAATCCTAAATCCTTAACCACTAATTCAAATTTGCAAGTTAGAATGCAGACTTGCATTGCTCCATCCATAAATTGTTTGTATATTGAGTAGTTCAAGTGAAGCACGTAAAATAGAGAATGTGTACCCTTCAAAAACCGGTGTCGATGAAGCCTTGTAAAGATGCTCTTGTTCCATATCATCGTTGTCCATACCTTTGGGATCATCCCTAAAAAGATACCGCACCATATCATCAAACACTTCCTCTTCCACAACTTTGTGGGGTGCAGGGCTATTGTCATCCCTTTCCCACTCATCTCTGACAATAGATCCCAAAGCTCCAGCATCATCTCGTCGACGCTTTACGTGCTCTTGCCATGTGTAGGGCACCATGTTAGGGTGTGGTACTGCACCCTGCTTCAATTAGAGTATATATATTATAACTCCATTAATTTGGACACCATGAGTCATTTGAATACTATCAATTTACATCTACTCATCTCTAAACCTGTTTGATTCCATTCTCCATACATGGAGATGTGATTCAAGGTGATTCAACGCGCTCGTACAATGCATCCTTGACATCGATTACACATACACTTGATTCTTTATCCCAGCCACACCACGATTACGATGAAGCATTGTCTCATCCTCACCAGAACTGCTTGAGGAGGTTGATGACATCCTATGTACAAAAGAGCAAACACATAATCATAATTAGTTTTTAATGAAAGTATAAAAAGTCTCTATATCTTGTGTTGATCGCGTGTAATAGTGCATCTCACTGTTTTAAATCGCGTGTAACAGCGCGTCTAGATGTGTAAAATCGCGTGTATGAACGTGGTTGTTTATTATACATGCGAAAATACACGCGCTCCTACACGTGACCACCTGTCTATACCTAACACATAACCCGCCGCCTTCTCCAAAAACCATTTTCAAACTCATCTTTCCTCTCCTTCGTCACCGCCAAATCTTCCCTCTTCCAACAGAGAACTAAAGCCAAGTGCAAGGAGCAGACATGGGTGCAAGGAGCAGACACCGGTGAAGGAAACCAGCCAAAAAGAAGACTCACTTTTCCAGAGGTGAGTCAGATTGTCCTTTGTCCTGTCTCTTTCCTTCCATTTGTTTATGCGATTGTCTCTTTTCCTTATGCGATTGTCTCCGTCCTTCTTTGGTCGTGCCCGCTTCAGTATTTTTGTGAACAATAATGACAGTCTGGGCTTTCTTTATAAGAAAGATTTGTCGGTGGTCTGTCGTTTTCGAAAAAGTTTTTGCGCAGGCCGCATGTACGAGCGCATGTATGTCTGCGTATACCCTGTTTGCACAGATTGTTCACGCATAGATACACGCGTTTTTGGACGGGTTTTTACATGCGACTCTGTTTGTCCTTAAAGATCACCCATGCTTGCATGTCTTGCTTGTCGATCCAGCTCAAGAGAGAGATGATCCCATCTGCATATGGCTTGCCTTCACAAAATCATATGTGCTAGCTTGCATGTTGTCATCATGGGGAATCATCTAGCATGTATAGGAACAACCTTGATCAAGATGTTGCATAAAGTTTGTGCTTTCAATCTTCATCTTTGTGCTTTGATACATAGACTGATTCCCTTCATGGCGAGTGTGCTTTGATACATAAAGTGTTTCCCGGCATCGCCATCCCCTTTATCGCCTCTCATAGTAGCTCTTATCGCTCACCATCCCCTTCATATATCCTTCATGTATATACTTTTATTTTTGTAGATTCTTCATGGATCCAGGTTCTTCATCCGATCCATTTGCATACAGCACTTGGATGATGGAGATGCTAAATCATTTTGGGCGCCATCCTGGTCTAGTTGAGCTTACAGAGTACATGTATGCCCATCCCCCTCCTGGATTCCCTGGTATGGTCACCCCGCCCTCGAGTATCCATGTCACTCCACTGCCGTCTATGCCTGCGAGTCCAACGAGACGGCATGTAGCTTCTCCTTCCACGCCCACCGAGGAGACATAACCCGTCCCAGACACACTCACGCACACCCTCCCAGGCACCGTCACGTCAGGGCTCACAGCCACCATCACGTACTCCCTCACAGCCACAGTCACATACATAGTCACGTACACAATCCCCCAGTCGTGACTCCACCCACAATACAGAGGAGAGCAAACACCGCAGTAGGAAGAGTGGGAGTGGAGAATGCCGCGGGTGCTTTGGTGGGGGAGGTAGTAGGGCATGCGGTGAGAGAGGAGTTAGAGGGAGAAGAGTTAGAGGAGACAGTGAGGATGAGGAGGAGGTGAGAGAGGTGGAGGGAGTGATTTACTATGATGTGACGGATAGGGGCGGGGTAGTGATGGATGCGAGGGGGAAAGAGGTAATGGAGTACGTGGGGTAGCTTCAAACTTGTACAGAAATCGTTTTATTAAATTTAAAGATCAAAATAGCCGATTAGTTGGGGAGGTGATAGATGCTGTACATAGTCGGTACCCCAATCCCCCACATGCGACATTCTCAGATGTATGGGGAAGGACGCGAATAAGGGAGATCTTAAGTAATAAAAGATCTCACCTTAAGAAACGTTGTACAGAAATTGTTTTATTAAATTTAAAGATCAAAATAGCCGATTAGTTGGGGAGGTGATAGATGTTGTACATAGTCGGTACCCCAATCCCCCACATGCAACATTCTCGGATGTATGGGGAAGGACGCGAATAAGGGAGATCTTAAGTAATAAGGTTTGCAAGATGTGCGCTCCTGATTTTAGGGTTAGTGATGGCCAAGATACACACTTAATTTTAGGGTTGGTGAAGAATCGACGGCTGAGATTTGAATTCAGTATCTCGTTCGAGATACATGGACGGCTTAGATTTTAAGTCATTACCACGATCAAGGTATGTTTGACGGTCGAGATTCATTTAATACCTCAATCGAGATATTTAAACGACTGGGATCACATCTTCAAATGTGCGTGAATGGACGGGTCGAATTTTGTAGATAAACCTCGTTCGAGGTTTTTAAACGGTCTTGATTTCATCTCTATACCTCGAACGAGATATGTGGACGGATGAGATTGCATCTCTATACCTCGAACGAGGTATTTCAATGGTCAAGATTTTATTTCAATATCTCATTCGAGATATGTGGACGGTGGAGATGGGCTGGTCAAATATGCTGAATGTACATTTGAGCGATGTGTCTAGGGGGATAAACCGTGGCATTGATGTGGATCCGAGTGGCATGAATATCTCGATCGAGATAGTGTGGTGGTGGTGACCTGTATTGGTGACATGGATGATGATGACTGGAAACCCGGACCTACTAGCGTGGCATTAGTTTGGTATCTCGTTCGAGATATGTCACTTTAGGCTTGGGTATTGGTGACATGGATGATGATGACTGGAAACCCGGACCTGCCAGCGTGGCATTAGTTTGGTATCTCGTTCGAGATATGTCACTTTAGGCTTGGGAGGCATGTGTCGTGTTTTAATTGATTGCGATATCACGATCAAGATACTCCGCCCGAGATGTGTGGATGTCCCAATTTTAGAGAGAGTGAACGAAAGTGAGTACCCTCATCTTGCAACCACCCTTATATAATTTTTAGTTTCCCTCCTCTCTCCCCTACCTTTCCTTTTTTGAAACCAAAATTATACATCAATAATAGTGGACCATGTAAATAAGACTTCATGGGTGCAATACTAAGAAACCCGATGTATCACGTGCGTTCAAAGGGTATTTAAAAAACCCCTTATCTGTGAATTTTTCATGAGTAAAATGACCCCTTTTTCTTTATAGACTTATAGGTTTTTTTCAAAATTGATTTAAAAAACTCTTCAATAAATTTACCTTAAAATTTTGAATTAAAAAACCCCTTTATTTGAACTCGTCACATGCTATACTTACATATTTTTAAGTGAACCCCCCAAGAAATAAGATGCTTTTAAGACTACGTAATAATCAATATTAGTGGATTTGATATTGCAAGGTGTGGCTAGATGCTCCTAAACTTTTTTTGCAATAAGTTATCAAACTGTATTGTAATAAGAACTTACACTATGATTACAAGTGTGCATGTGTGTGTGTGTGTGTGTGTGTGTGTGTGTGTGTGTGTGTGTCAGAGAGAGAGAGAGAGAGATTATCTTACTATTTATCCATATCCATTAAGACCTAATTATGTCAATATAATTATAAACAAGATCGATGAATTTAAAGGCTCCATTATCAAACATTGTGTGGATATCTTGTCTCATGGGCACTTCTCTGATATCTTATCTCATGGGTACCTCTTTCGTGTTCCAAAGGAGTCCCAAGTGGGCAATCCTACGTGCCAGGCGCCCCCGACCCAGAGCATCGAGGACCTTCAATGAATGTAGCACTTTCTTGATAAAAACACTAATTGAAAAAGGATAGCTATACACTAGTACTTCCTTATCATCACGAGTACATAAGTTAATATTCTATATTTACCTAAAGTATTCCATTTTAGAGTCTCCTAAGGAAACAGCACATGCTTGGTCAATCACAATTACATGTAACTAGATTGAAGATCAAAGATACCCATTATCCTTGATCTTAATTTATAATTTTGGCATGCCAAGCTGCCTCTAGCGCACCCATGCTACTGCCCTGCCTCTGCACATGCCATGCATGCCCCCATGCATGTGACTACCCTACGCCTATTCACGCCTGCACACCCTCCTCACTTGCGCACACCCTGCACCTACACACCTACTTTGCTTGTGTATGATGTGCATCTTGCACCCCCACGTGTTGCCGCCTTACCTCTGCACGTGTGCCCTGTGTCCCTTTGTGTAGCACGCCTCGCCTATGCTCTTGCTCCTCCCATGCTTCCCATGCCACTTCTCCTCCTCTATGTTCTTATCCTCTCAAACCTAGCTTTTCCCTTTCTTTCTTTGATTTTTAGGTGCTTTTTGTATTCCAAAATACCAACTCCTCCCACAGTCCAACTTCTTGTATTCTAGAATACACAAGAGAAGACCACAACCTACCCTTTGGCATGAATTTTTTCAAAAAAAACACAAAATAATAGCACTCAAGAGTTACCATAAAACTAGGCTATGGTACAATAAGTATTCTAATTCAGAGTCTTGGCTTCCAGAAGAGGGTTTGAAGTTTTTGCTCTTTGTCCCTGAGCATCCAGTTCCACAGGCAAGATACATGCTTCTACTTTCAACAAATGAGGCACTTAAAGCTCAAAAAGAGAACCATGCAATTGATCAGCTTCAATGCTTGGTAGAGATTAAAGAGACAGTAGATGCTGCACATGTGTATTTTCCAACAAGCTCTTTAGAGTGGTGGCAAGTTTTTTTTGCAGAATAGGAAACACTCACTTAAGATCTAAAAAATGATTTATTTCATATGACAGTTCCATTTATTTGGCCTGAACATCAGGTTTTTGGTAGCGAAGAGAATCTTGCAAATGATGCAAGTGGTTCTATACCCATGTTAGAAGAATTACTATCATTAGTTCATGGAGAAACACGAGAGGCTTATGTTGGTGTAATAAAGTCAACTCAACGTCGGCAAGAAGAAAAGGAAATGTGGGAAGAAAATGTAAATGAGCTCATTGTGGGGAATATGGTTGTTGTGCTTGCCATGCAGGACAAGAATAGTTATCCATTCTGGCTAGAAAACATCACTAAAGTTCATGACAGAACAATCATGTATATGCAATAGAAGTTCATTCGCACAGAACAATACGAGATGATGCATTAATAGGGAGCTATGATTTGGAGATGCTTAAAGGGAGCAAGAAGGGGAGAAACTCGTGTGGTAGTCAACGTCGAATAGATCCGCTCAATTTGGAAGATGTAGAAATCCTTGTCATTAGGGAAAAAGGGAGCTCATTTTGGGGCCTTTTACGGTTTGGAAAAATAAGCTCTCAACCAATCAACAGAGGGCCAACATAACATTGGAAATTCACAAAAATAAGAGAAAATAGATAAAAGAAACAATACTTTATGTAGGTAGTACAAGCGTGCTACATTAATGTGGAGATTGGTTTTTTATTCTCACAAGATCTTTGGACATGAAGATAGAATCTAGTCTGACATTTTCTCTGACAAGGGCCTTCCCGCTTCCACCTTCCTTTGAACTTTGAAATGTTGTGCTGCCTTTCCTTCGAAAGGTCTACCATTCTACACCACTGCCTCATTGTGCAGCAGCCTCTTCTTTTTCAAAACTGCTCCCTTGATCCTGTTTGGCTTAGAGTAAGATGTTTCTTGTCAACTGTCTGTCTGCCCACTTTCTCTTTCTTGAAACTTCACTTTGTTATCTTGTTTACATTACTTTGCTGTTGTTACAGATTCACAAGGTCTCCATGGTGAATAAAAACTATGGCCGTTCTTGTGGAAGACGCTCTGTGGATGATAATGCTATGAAGGCAGAATTATACCACACATCATTACCCCATCGACCTGCTTCTTCTATTTCTTCAGTAGAGAATTCAAGTACAGTCAAAACGGAAGGAACTTGGGAAAGGTTTAGTGTTTCAAAAGGAGCATAGGTGCTCATGCAACCTAGCAAAAGAAAGAGATCCCAGACAAAAAACATTTTCTTGGTGTCATGGAAGGGAAGAGTACGAGATTTTAAAATCACCAGAGGGAAGATATCGGTGAAAGAAGTTTTGATTAAGCATGTGTACATGCATAAAGAACTTTGAAGTAGAGGAAAAAGAGGATGTTCCTGTGGCAACAGAAATGGCAGAGCAAGAATTAGATATCACTCTCCAGGAAAAAGAGTCCAATCAAGATCAAAAAGAGAGTTCCGATTGGTAGGCCCTGGGAGTAATAGGATTTAGTCATCAAATATAGCACAAACATTATGTTGAAGTTGAACTGATTTGTACAAAGTCTTTGATCCTCTACCTTTCCCTTTTGCATTTGTCCCATCACCGTACGACACTTCAATACTCTTCCCACACTCAGTAGCTTCTAAAAGCGTTTGACACTCAGTACACACTCAGTACACACTTAGTAGCTTCTAAAAGTGTTTGACACTCAGTACACACTCAGTACCTTATTGGTAAGGATCAATAGTGTGTCTAGCATAATTAAGTAGTATTGATTGAATTTTTTGTGTGTAGCTCATGGATGTATTGATGCTTGTTTAATATAGATCACATGTTTCACAAAAGAAATACTTTTGATGGAGTCTCAAAACATATAGGCATAACACCAAGAGTCACTTGTTCCACAAAATAAAAATCTATTGATTGAGTTTGAAAACATGTGGACATAACACCAATAAGTTACAAACTGCTATTCATGTTTACTTGTCCATTTATGGTTTCTAAATATCTTCGAATCCCTCCATTGTCTATGTCTCTCTGCTGCCATTGAATTGTCCAAAGTTTGTCTTCGTCTTTGCTTTTGGGCTAGAATAAAAGCAAGCTTGACTTTGGAGCTAGCAACTTTTCTTTTAGCATGCAGCCTCTGTAGTATGCCTCGGTAAAACCATTGGAAGACTTCCTTCAGACTATTTGCCTTTTGACTCCCTCCGTAGTGTTGTGTGTGTCTGAAAAATGCATTACGTGCCATGTAATGAGACTTCTCCATGCCTTGGGTAGACCAAATTGCTAGGCATCCATACTTTTTGACAAAATAGGGAAGGTGGTTGTAGATGATATGCTGTTTTCACAGAGACATAAGAATGCATAGTAAGTTATAAAAAAAAAGAGGATCACACTTAAGTAAAAGAAGAAGACAGAACTTTACCATGTAGTGAGTTATATTGCAAGCTGTCCATGCGTCTTTCATTGACTTCCCAAAATGTTTAATTGCCTCTTCAAATTTCTTGTAATCACTTTTTGTCCATGTTACATTGTCACAGAACATGAAGAGTTGATCAAGAGACCTCCACACCTCTGCCTTCACATTTCGTGCTTCTCCCTCTGCCTCATGATCTTTCACGGCATTATGGACTTGCTTCCACAATCCATAATTAATCCTTGAAACTGTTCTACCTTGCCTTACTTGCTTACTACTGTGTTTGGGTCGAGACAAGAATCTTCTTGCCTTAACACCACCAATAGAGGGCTTGATTGGTACCTCCTTGCCATTGGTAGACTTTTTAAAATCCTTTGTGATATGAACATCACCTCCATGCAGACCTATATCAGATAACACTTTTTCCAATGCTTGAAGAGCATCCTTTCTATTTTTTTTGGGACGAAGTTTCCAAGCAAATCCAATATACAAAAATACCAATTTCTCAATAATTCGACATAGACCATGCAATGAGCATATGTGAACATTACATAGTGGAATGTCAAGAATGGCCTTGAAGTCAGGGTCAACTTTATCTCTATTTGGTGCTCTCTTCCACCACTTGGAATCCATTACTTGAGCTGATTCTTTGTATAAAGACAAGGAGACTTTGAGTTGCCTCCTTTACTAACGTTATACATGCACTTAAGTGTTTTAAGATCCCCCGCCATGTGCCACTCTACTTGAAAATCACCTTTTCCTGCAACATGGAGATTCTCTCCTCGCACTTGTCTTTTATTTATTCTTGGTATTTTCGTGTGGTGAAACACCCAATCTAGTGTTTCATGGTCTTCTATCTTTACCTGTGATTATAGAAAACAAAAGTCTTACTATAAAAGATTTGAAAACAATCACTAAAATCAAGTACGAAACAAAAAAATGATCATACCTGGAACGAGCCTAACCACCATATGTGTTTCTCTGACTGCACACTAAAATACTTCAAACTCGCTTCAGTCAATGATGTATCAAGTGCTCCATTCATCAATGTAATAGTAATCCTTTCCATTTTCTTTTCCTTTACAACCTCACACTCATCCAGTTTGATAACAAATTTCAAAATGCCTTTGCACTCCTCAAATGTTATTCCATAAAACTCGACCATTCTTCTTTGAAGTTGTTGTAGATCTACAAATATATTGTTCCAAGGGTCATACACAGTGGTTCCTTTACCACCATGAAATATTTCTTCAATATGCTTGTCAATCTCATAGTCTTTTTGTAACATGAATCGTGGAAGTGTGGCAGTATCCATGTAAATATTTTGAAAAAGTGCAATCATCAAGTTCAGTGATGGATTCTTTATGAGAGGCCTGCACACGTCGTCAAAAGAGATGCGGAATCTTCGGGAAACAAAAAAAAACTAAGGAGATATTCAATGCAAAATCGTGTTAGTTAGACAAAAGATTATCTTATTCCTTTCTGAACTGACAGTTCTGTAGTCCTTACTGACAGTTCTGAGCCACGTTTCTGTATTTTACTATTTTTGAATAGTGAATTTCTTACAGGGCCCCAGAATGAGCTCCCTTTTTCCCTAATGTTATGCCCGTTCACTTTACAAAAAGCTCGTCATCTATGCCAGAAAATTGTAAAGATCTTGTTGCAAAAAGTGAAAGATTTATAGTATGGGGCATCAGGTCTCAACATGTTCCCTTTTTGGCATTGTAACAATTTTTGAGAGTATGCAAGGTTTTTTGTTTTAAAAAACATGCTATTAATTATACCTGGTTATTCATTTGGTGATGTCAATTGTTTAAAGAAGTTGCAAATCTAGATATTTTTTTTCCAAAAATGTATGTTTTTTGTAATTTTTAAGTAAAAATTGAGGTCAGGTGTAGTTTTGGTGATTTTGTTGTAGTTTGAAATGACTAGATATTTAGATGCATGCTAGATAGGGTTAGGTTTCCCTCTTGCATTAGCTTTTTTCTTCTTTCCCTTCCTTTTGTAAGAGAGAACCACTACAAAGATGAATCTCTATTTGCCTTCAGCTAGGCAAATAGAACTCTTCATTTTACCCCTTAGCAAAAGGAGCAATCCAGTGTGACAATGAAGTGAGGATACAATGGATGAGCTAGCACACTCACATAGGGGAGTTACATTACAGCTCAAAGGCAAGGCCGAACAACACATGATTTGGCAAAAGGCTAAGGTAAGCTCTTGACTTGAACATGCACCCTCGCATGCATTATGTATCTTATGTATAAGAGAAATTACAATGTATAAGAGCTCTATGCATAGAGTTTTCTTATACATTATGTATAGAGATTTCTTATAGAGATGTATGTATAGAGATTTTTTATAGAGATCTATGCATAGATATTCCTTATAGCTTATGCATAGAGCGAGCTATGCATAAGAATTTTATGCTAAATGTTTCCTTTGTATTTTTGTAGTACTTAGGGTGTTAACCTCAAGTTGGTTCTCTCTCATAATGAGTTTATCAATCGCAACACTCCTTGTGATGCCCAACAACATATGATTTTTTGGCAAGGCTGAGGTAAGCTCTTGACTTGATCATGCACATTAGCATGCATTAAGTCTTATGTATAAGAGAAATTACAATCTATAAGATGTATAGAGCTCTCTTGTAGCTTATGTATAGAGATATCTCATAGCTTATGCATAGAGCGAGCTATGCATAAGAATTTTATCTAAATGTTTCCTTTGTATTTTTGTAATAGGGTGTTAACCTCAAATTAATTCTCTCTGATAATGAGTTTACCAATCACAACACTCAAGGTATGTACTCTATCCTTTATTCATATTCCTATGTAACACAACTCATGTGTGCATTGGATTTTATTTATGTAGTAGGGTGTTAACCTCAAGTTGATTCTCTTTGATAAATAGTTAATTCAATCACACAACACTTCTTGTGAGGTATTTGTTCTATCTCTTATTCATATTACTACATAGCACCTCTCGTGTGTGCATTGGTTTTTTATTTTTATTTTATTGTTTTACATAGGTTAATGCATAAGATTCTTATGCATGGCCCTTATGCATATATCTATGCATAGGGATGTGATCCATAGAGCTATGCATAAGACTTTATACATTATTAGAGATCTATGCATAAGACTCTCATGCATAGCTCACACAGAAAAAAAGCTATGGAAAAGAGTCTTATGCATAAATATTTGCACAGACCTATGGATATATCTATGCATATAGATCTTTATCTTATATGAATAGCTCTATGTATGGCATATATAAGATGATACTGTGATGATTAGGAACTAAGTGGTAGCAAAGGAGCATGATGCTCTTAATGACAATGATGCTGATTGATCCATTTACTAGATGTATTTGTATAGATTTTTCTTACTCTCATTAGAATGACATTTTGATGTAATATTTAATCACCTATTTTTTGTTAAGTAATAAAAGTGTATTTTCAAATCAAGTATATGTACCTTTTGAATATATGTTTAATCTTTAGAATAGTGATGTATCATTTCCATTAATGTTATATCATCTATAATATAATTTTTAAATATGAGGTAGATTGGGAGAGTCCCCCAAAGCTACCGTTAAATTTTATTTTATTTTTAAATCATTACTATTTTTTTGCTATTTTTGTTGCTAATTTCTTGTAGCATAGTGCAATTGCAATGGAAATAATAGTGAGCCCATAGTAGCAAAAGTAACAATGAAAAGCACCCCAACATTTGGATTATTTTACTCATGATTTCATTTTATTATTTTTGTTGTATTGTTTAGCAAGCTACTATTCTACGAGTCCTTTTCCTTAGCAAGAAAATTCTTCAAGGACCCACAATCAAGAGGATGGACCCATTCCTTCCTTGAACCATATCTCTAAGTCTTAGAGAGACTTATAATTGAATAATTAGTTTTCAAATTTTTTCACCTTTACAACAATATAGCATCACATAAATAACCTTTAGACACCAAACCGTAGTAGACATAAAAGATTATTAGTAATGTTGATTAAGCCTTGACTTCTAATGTGTTATTAGCAAGCCATGGACATTAAAGAAATTAAAGAGAGAAGAACCACAAATCAAATTTTTGTTCTTGTGGAAGGATAAGATAGCAAGGAAAATGCATTTGTTCTTAGTTCAAAAGACTTCAAAAGTGCTTTCATTAACCAACAACAAACAAGGTTTTCCGTCTCCAAGATGCCATGCAAACACCTGGATCGGTACTACCATTTTCATCTCTACTAGCTATCTTTTTGTTTGTTCATTTAGTCATCCATTTCTTTGAGCTTTATATTGTTTAAAGCAAGTCTTAGAGAAGTATTCTAGAATATAGTTGTGTAATTCTCTTCGCAATCTCTGAGTATTAGGAAAAATTTGGACTCCAAATGGGCCCTTTTGGAGCCCGTTAAAAAAATATAAGGTGAGCCAATGAGAGAGCGCTTGGATTTAAGATCCGCGTAACATGGATCTTTTTTATCAGAGTGGTCCAAACAAATTTGAGCTCAAAAAAAGAGGAATAAAATATATTAGCACAAGTCATAAAATATAAGAATGTCAGGCTGGAATACCACCTACCAAACTTTAAAAACAACATATGTCAAAAGGAATCCCAGGAAAAGAGGATAGGCTAATTGAAAACTACTCTAGAGACTAGAAGAAACTTGAGTTTTAGTTGTGTTTTGAGAAAAAACCAATAATATTTTCACTTTCTCCATAATTTGAACTTTGTTTTTTTCATTTTTCCTCCTCTCCTGTGCATCACTCATTTCTGCCATATCTACTTCATCTCTTGCAAAAATTTGCAGTGTGTTTCTTTCTCATAGCCTCTTTTTTCTTCCATCTTAATAGTCTAGTAAACTTCTTTGTTGCGAATGATTTTTTTTGTGATTTTATTTTATTTGTTATGGAACCTTTCTGACCAAAAAGTATAAAAAACAACCCTATTTGGAAGCTCGTATCTCCTAAATCGTGAGGCTGATGAATGCCTACTGGTGCGGAAAGCCTGCATTGAGCTCTTTGAAATTGGTCATCGCGTCTGAGGGCAAAATCCATCGTTTTGGCCTTCGACCAACAGTCCCAAAATTTGACCCAAAAATTGAGGCAAAATTGGGCCTTAAGTCCAAAATAGCTGAAAAAGACCGTGTACCATATTTAGTTACTTTTTTAGTGTCTAAACGATAAAATTACCAAAAAAAAAATCAAAGAGAAAAAGTTATAGTACTCCAAAATTTGACACATGCCAATGTTCCTATTCACCTACAATTACCTCAAAACCTCAAACTCTCGTGCCCCACGCAGAAACAGTCCCAAGGGTAGAAACTACTCAGGAAGGAGTTAAGTGAACACTTCAGTGTTTCTATTGTCGTGGACCGCACAAAGTGGTAGACTACACAGTTTGGAATACTTCCATGCCCACAGTCACTACCACTTTGAAACCCATATGTGAACGATATGGCATCGCGATTACAAATTCCAAGATTTTCAAAAACTAGTTGCTTTAATGCAACCTGTCTCGCAAAAATACAACTCTTAATACCTTGAGTGTGCAAAATGAGCAATTGTCCATGGTGCCCTTAAATGTGCTTGCAATTGTCCATGGTGCCCTTGAATGTGCTTGCATGCTTGCAAGCCATTAGGAAAAATTTAATGCAACCTGTCTCACAAAATACAACTCTTAATACCTTGAGTGTGCAAAACGAGCAACTATCCATGGTGCCCTTGAATGTGCTTGCACGCTTGCAAGCCATTAGGAAAAATTTGGACTCACAAACTGACCCTCTAAGAGCTTTCTCTCTCTTCCATAACAAAAGGAAAAGTGTAAAAATAATGTTATAATATTGCTCCTCTCTCTTCTCTTTTTGAATCTTGTACATCTCAAAATATTAGTTTTATAATAGATTCACTTATTATTTTATTGACTAACTGTACCAGACCTGCTCAGAACTCAAATATCTCAAAAACTATTTTTTTATTTGAGCTAGTTTCGAATATCTCAAGAGATATGACATTCTTAAATGTCGAGATTCATTTAACTGAAGAAATAATCATTTCACGATTCTAGAAGGATTTTATCTTTAAAATGGAATATCTTGATTTGTACTTTGTATTTCATAATTTCTTTTTACCAGTACGTAGATCCATGCTTTATCTACATTCTGGTGCATTTTTATGTTTTTTTATAGAGATTTGAAGAGAATAGTTATTTTTTAAGATTTTAAGAATGTGTTTAGATTTATTATTTTAGAGAATAATCCATTACGAATTTTCTCTTCTTCTTCTCTTTAGGTCATTTCTTCTTTCCATAGCTCATTTCTTCTTTCAAATTTGCCAAACAATTTGTATTTCCCTCCTGTTCTATTATTGCACTTGTTCACTACAAAGCTAGAGAATGAAGAGTGATTTGATTTTTTGGTGCCATTTTCTTGGAGCCAACAAACCATTTCCCTCTTCATTAATCTTGCTATCACAGAGAGACACAGAGAAGAGACAACATAGAGCCAACAGAGAGAAGCAACAGAGAACAAAAATGGAGGTTAACAATGTTTTGATGTTATGTTTTCCTATTGGTTATGTGCATTACTATTCATAAATAATAAAGTTAATAGTAAGATATGCTTTACTATTGGTTAATAATAATAATATGTACATTACTGATGGTTAATAATAATTATATGTATTAAAGTTGGTGTTAAGTTACACATATGTGTTAATAATCATGAGATAGTGATGTATCTAAATATTTCTAGTTTTTTGATGTTTTAGGAAGCAAGAATCTCTAAGAAGAGAAGTATACACTTCCAGCTAGATGAAGAGTATGCCCCATTGTACAAGAGAATTAAGGTTTCAATGATGAATCCATCAGTGATGCAATTACACAAAATAGCAGGGAAAAAACATATAGATCTTTGGGTTGATGGGTCTATATATCCACTTGATCCTATTACACAACAATCTCCCCAATTCCCAGGACTAATATCATTTGTCAAGTATGTTTGTGAGGGTAATGCAGGGTTACAGGGTTATACTTGGAGACTTGCCCAAGCCCATGTTTCTGCACAACAGATCATGAAACTTAATAGATCATTGTTAGCAAAACAAGAAGAGAACAATGTTTTGCAAGATGCTATGCATCACATGGTAATGTAAAATGCCAGTTTGATTAACCAGGTTAATAATTTACAGGAGGCTAGCAATAAGAAGATGAAGACAATGCTAGAGAAGACTTTCACTTATGGGCCCACAACGACACGAGAAGTATGTGAACGCCAAAGGTCATATAAACCTATGCACACGTTGGAAAAGACAGGTGGACGATACAGGTGAAGAATCTATGCACAACATGATAACATGTAAAAGATGTTTAGCAATCTAGAAAATGAAGTGAATCAAGGAATTTAACAGGTACTCACTAAAGATATGCTGAAGTCCGCACTTCAATGCCCAAAGTTTAAGTTAGTTGGTTGTTGGTGAAGTTATCATACAATACTTACAAGAGGTCAGTGATTCCCTCACATCAAATGATATGCAGGGAATATGTGATAAGGTAGGAATAAGTTCTCAGTCTTATGGCGGCATGATATACAAACATTTAGATACAAGATTTAAAAAAGTGTTGCAAAAGAAAAGGGTATTGCCTCTTCCTAAACCATTTCATGTGGTGCAAGCACGACAATCATTAAACAATAATGTGGAAATTAATTGGTGAACCAATGCACTTATGTCACAGACATGTATGCAAGTATGGGCCAAAGGAAGTGGCGTTTGTCTTGCACACAAATAACAATTTTATATTAGATGTATGCAAGTTACAATCTCTAATGGTAAAATTTTACAGTATATCTATAAAATTTTACAATATATCTTTGCAGAATGTGGAGGCAAGCTAAATTTTGTTTTGAAGCTTGATGAAAGTGAGATTATCAAAGGTCAGAAGTTAGAACATGTTAGTCTAACTCTCATGAATAGAGCACTGGATCCTAACATCTTGCATGGTCATCCTGATTACTTTAGTGTAGAGTCTGAGAATGAAATTTGGTGGCTTGCTGCATTTGAAGTACCAAAGGAAGATCATGAGATTTTGAAGATTTTCTTTAACTTGACAGAGATACCTAATACAGTGCGACATCAAAATCATGGTGAAAGTTTGCACGTGGAAGCTTATGGTGGGCATCAAGTGGAATGGCACCTTGCTGGAGATCTCAAAACTTTGAAGTGCATGTTTGGTGTGTCAAATGCAGCAAATGCAGAGTTTCCTTGCATATATTGTATGCGGTCTAGAAAGAAAGGTAAGAATGGGAAGAAATAGGCAGAGTAGGGTGTCCTACACGTGATCAATTTGTTTGCTGTGGGGGCCAAATGGTACGAGTAGATCCTAAGTGGGATCCTATTCTTGACATTCCCTTGACAAGAGTACACTTTTGCACTTTGCATGCACTAGTGAAGATCATAGACAAATTGGTTTATGAATATGTGTGCTTTGCTTATAAAATGCAACCAGCTTCTGATGCCCAAGAAACATGTAAAAGGGTGGAAGAATTATTATCTGGGATGGGTTTACATCGAGGCCGGGTAGAAATAAAGAAGGATGAAAAAAAGTCCGGAGCAAGCGGCAATGTACCATGCAAGCCTTGCTTTGGCGGCACAAAAGCAAGGAAATTCCTCTCTGCAGCACCACGAAATGAAAATGGAGAACTACTAGTACAACAATCAGATAAATATGAAGCATGGAAAAAGTTACATATGGTCGTTCTTGATCAAAGCAATGGAGGAAAGACTAGAGTAGCAAAAGAAAATGTGTGGATTGCTCTTGACAAATTGGCAGTGCTTTTGCAAAAGATGACATTTGGACCAGATGATTCCAAGGAATTTAAGGAGGTGATTGGTATATTCTATGCATCAGTTGTTGAAGCCTGGACTTCAAGTAGTATAACACATTACATGGTAAGTGTGACATTACAATAAGTGTGACATCACAATTAATTTATATGGTTTTAGAGACTAATTATGATTACATTGTTTATTGATGTAGCATATATTGCATGCTCATGGTCCTTACTTTGCAAATGAAGGAAGTTTAGCGATATGGTCTACACAGGGCATGGAGCGATCTCATTGGCAAGCATGATGTGCTTTCCAAAAGACAACTGCTCATGGAGGTGGAATCTATGATGTCAATCCAATGAAACAATTATTTCTATGGTGGTATAGAAAGATAGTAATAAGGTTAGAGGAGAAGAAACCTATGTCCAATGGATCACAGGCAATACACAGAGGCAATACACAGAGTCATATGTGAGGTTAGAAAGGCACGATTTGAGAATTCATCAGGTAGAGAGAAACATGCTGAATGGTTGAGAACTCAAGAAAGAGAGGGAAGCAAGTGGAAAACCCGATAGTCAAGTGTTTCAAAGGAGCAAATACAAGTTGAAACTCTGTAATTTTTTGTTAATGCAAGTATTACTCTACTAAACCAAAATGGCTTTCACATAGAGCTTGTAAACCAATGTGATATATCACCCATAATCTCACTAACTATAACCATAATATTAAATGATTTTATGTGTGAGAGTATATGCATACATGTGTGTGAACACTTGTGTTATTTTTAAAGTTGACTAAAATTGACTAATCTATTACTTATAAGTACTTATAAGTGGTGAGACATTTACATTTTATAGTCTTCTAGCTTTCAAGGCATGGCACGCACCAAGCAAAGTGCTAAGAGGAACCCTACTAAGACTCGCCCAACATAGCCCCAGGTCAATATACCAAAACGGAGATTGATAGTGAGCACACTCAATCTGACAATCCAGGAGGCACTACTATAGGTACAATGCATCCACGTCCGCCACATCACAAGAATCATAGATGGAGACCAAGCACTGCTGCTCTTTGAGAAATAAGGAAGTATCAGAAAAGTACAAACTTAATCATACCGAGGGTGCCATTTGCAAGACTGGTGAGAGAGATATTGCAAGATCTCCAGTGAATGTCTCATAATAGGTTCTATGCAAGACTTAGTTCTACAGTCAACAATGTGCAGCAATGGTAAACCCAAGCATTGCTAGCTCTTCAAGAAGCAACTGAGGCATATTCAGTGGACATCATGCATGATGGCAGCTATTTATGCGAAGCACATCACTCTTATGGACAAGGATTTGAGACTTGTACGAAGGATTCATAATAATGGCGATGCCTTCAGTTTGAATATGGATAATATGATTTGAGTAAATCCATATGATGCATTATAAACCAGTGTTTCAATGAACTTGTGATCTATGAGAAGTGTTTTTAATACAAGTACAATTTGATGTTTCTTTCTCAATATCTTGGGTGTTATTATCTTTTTCTCTCATATAGTTGTTCAAGTTTATCAAAAGCATTATTTTTTTGTTCACGGGCCTCATATGGATTTAGGATTTTTCACACATGTATTCATGAAAGACTATAAGTGTATAAAATTTCAATGAATTTAGAAATTTTAAAAATTGTCTTTACTAAAAAAATATAATAAAAATTACTCTAAAAATTAGATTACTTTAAACATGGAACGAAGTTCTAGAAACCCTAGGGAATTAGTGAGATGTTCATGAAAGGGGCTCTTATAAATAAGAAAATTACTAAATATAATAAAAATTACTAAAAATTTTAAGAGTTATTTATTTTCATTCTATAAAAATATAAATATAAGTTATATTTTCAGTTTTTAAAGTTATAAATATAAGTTTAGAGTCTTTCATTTTCATTCTATTCTTGTTTTATCTTCTTCACTCGCACTAAACAGATTGCCAAGAGGGTTGATCCCGTGAAGGTCAAGCCCCCACCACCGCCCACACATCGCAAACGTCGGTGGAGTCGGTGGAGACCTGGCACTTTTGCTCTTTGAGAAATCAGAAAGTATTAGAAAGACGGCAAACCTTCTGATCCCAAGGAGGCCTTTTCATCCTCACCTTGTTAAGGAGATTATGGATGATTTGAACGCAAGCCAGCTATCTCGATGGCATCGTCGGGTCGGCAATAGTGAGGCTCCCACAAGATGGACAGTAGTAGCTTTGGAATCTCTTCAAGAGGCTGCTAAAGCTTTTTTGGTGGACATATATGGTGACATAGTGTACGCAGCAATCCATGCCAAGAGAGTCACCATCACTGACAAAGATATGTGGCTAGTTCTACGCATGCAGAAGTGGAGGGAAGATTATGGTGATGAGCCGTAGTTTAGGGTTTAGGAGAATCTCATGTATATTTCACAATGTTATCTCATGTGATCATGATGTAAATGCTTTACTTAATGAAAATATATTTTTTTGATCCTTGCCAAGTGTCTACTTGATTATATCTAGCAATCATAATTGTATTATGATTTCAATTTTAAATTAATGATTAAATATTATTTATTAATCGCACAAATAAACAGAACTTTAAAAATATATTTTTATTAATATAGAAACTGTTACATCATGACATAGAAGCAAGTACAAAAACCCTAAACTCCGCACCTCTCTTAGTACTAGGCTCAGCAAAGTTAGTTAGTAGGAGGTCTAAGCGAAGGAATTACAACAAAATTTCCTTGGAGCTCGAGCTGGATAGCATGAAGATCAATCTTCCCAGTAGCAAGGCCTAGGCCAACTAGTGAATGAATCTTCCCTCCACGCTGAGGTTCAAACAAATATAGGAGCTTGTAGTGCTTCACAAGCACCACCTTCTCTAAGCTTGATTTCACGGGCATGGACTTGAATACAGCACCCTTTGTTAAAGCCTTGATCTTCATGAGAGACTTGTCCATTAGGGGAGCATACTTTGTGAAAGACAATGATGTCTTGGAAGATTTTGCCAATGTACTCCTTCAAAGCTACATCCTGGACTCTTCCTCCACCACCCCTTGTTCCACCAGCTCTTGATGCAAACTCATCGACATAGACAATTTCCTGAAGAAAATACTTGCATGCAAAAATAAAATTTCCAAAATTATTCCAAAATACAATTGCATGAAAAAAAAATATTTTCAAATGAGATGAAATTGTCTGTGCAGGGCCTCAGGGGCCTGGGGACCCCACACATGTAATCTGGGATGCATCGGGGCCCTCCAGGCATGCCAGCCTACAAATTCAGGGCCATCCTCGCCAGCCTTCGGCGGATGGCATGCTTGGAGAGCCCCGATGCATCCCAGATTACATGTGTGGGGTCCCCAGGCCCCTGAGGCCCCACACCAAAATTTTCAGGAAGATTTAAAAAAAATACGTACCTTCTCAGCCTCATCATTCTGTTTCCCGTCCGATGCATCTAGGTCTGCCCTAGGGATCACTCTATCACCATGTACAGGGTCCGAGAGGTCAATGCATTGTTGAGGTCCAAAGAGCTCCTCATGCAACCTCTCAAATTCTGCATCTGAGATATCATACTCAGGAACATCTTCTATAGCACTTCTTTTGGATGTGGATGATTGCAGAGACATCATCCATGCTCGTGCCATCGTATTGGCCAATCTCAGTTACTTGTGGGAGGGACATCCACAGTGTCAAAGTCAATGAGGTCTTCATCAACATCCCGGACAAGGTGGCAGTAGAGCTCTTCCTCCCTCAAATGCAATACCTCAAGGACATCCTGCATGAGCAAGTACTCAACACCATCTATAGTGATGGCACTCAATGATGCAAGTTTTGCATTTTCAGTAGAATGGGCTGCCTCCTGGTGGATAGTCGATAAGTCCAAAGACAAGCTACGTGCCTCCTCTTCTTGCTTGTTCCCCAGGATTGTCTCCTCTGTCTCCTTCTCTTCATAGGTGAGAAGAGGCACCACTGGCTCCTCATCATTCTCCTCTTCAAAATTAGAGCATAATATATAAATAGCAAAGCCAATATCACGCTCGATAGATCCTCAAAAGTGAGGGGCACAGAGGTAGATCGGAAGGGGAGGGAACATGTGCAAGTGCTCTTTGCACAACCTTTCTATGGTTGTAACCACTCTTCATGGTGGGGAAGAGGAACTCTAGGGGTTTCCACCAAGTAGTGGAGTCAGGGATAAAAAATGTGATATCATCACATCCCGTGTAAAAAAAATGCAAGCACTGAGCTTTCGGGCTCTAGAGTCTTAAATATATTCTCTAGCTTAACACTATAACAAAACCTAGGGTAAATCTGGTCCCACATCTGACCGTATATAACAGGTTTCACTCATCCATTGTGCGAATGCATCACGATGAGAAGCCATGGTGAAGGCGTAAAGGGAGCAACAAGCAAGGTGGATAGAAAGTGAGAGATAGAGAATGCAATAGAAGTGAATGAAAATAACCCCTACTTATACTTATAAATATAAATTTATATATTATTTCATTAAAAATTTAATAAAGTAGTATATATTTTATTAAAATTTTAATAGAGTAATATTTATTTCATTAAAATTCCAAGAGCTCTAACACATCCTGCATGAGGAGGTACTCCATCCCTTCAATGGTGATGGCACTCAATGAAGCTAGTGGTGGGTCATGACTTTGGTTTTCGTGAGACTGGATGGATGCAATTTATACTTATGTTTCTTATTGTACTTAAAATATCTATAAACTTATATTTATTTTAATACCTTATGTTTATACTTTAGTAAATAAAGGATAGCTCAATAAAATATAATAAATAATAAATCATACTTCTATTTCTTGTTACATATTATTAATATTATTATTATTATTATTATATTATTTACAAAGTTGCTTATATTATTTACAAAGTTACTTTTATTATTTACAAAGTTACTTATATTATTATTTGCACTTAAATATAAACTTAAAGTTATATTTATTTTTATTATTTACAAAGTTACTTATATTATTATTTGCACTTAAATATAAACTTAAAGTTATATTTATTTTTATACTTATATCCATAGACTTAAAATTAATGACACTTCATTAAAATATAAGAAATCATAAATCATATTTATATTTCTAGGATAATTAAATATATTATTGTTTACACTTAAATATATATTTATACTTATATTTACAATTATACTTACTTATATTTATCTTTATTTTCTTACATATTAATAGGTTCGAAACACAGTAGACTTAAAAAACCCACTACAACTTATGAAAATGAAATAAAATTAAATTTACAACAGTTTTAGAGAAAAAGTTTTTAATATTCACTTGGAAGAATAAGAATTACATGGACTCTACAATTTCAAGGATGTGTGGAGCAACACACTGCTTGCATGTTTTGCAATGTTCACTTCGACTCCCAGCCTTCCTACCATCCAACTTGAAATAAAAATTATAAGGGGGATCATTGGACATGAGCTGGATTTCCTGCCTCAGAAAACTAAGGGACCAATGACTTTCTACATTAACGCTAAAAGGTTCATGAGCCTCCCAAAGAATATTCACATCAATTATGCATGCCATCTCGCATGTCTTAGTCCAAGCTGAGCCACTCTCCTCGTAGAAGTCACCACCTCCTATACTTGAAAAAAATACATAAAGTTTGTCTTGCAATGAAGTACCTGCCATAAAAAACAAACAACCAACAACATAAAAATATAAAAACAACAACAACAATCAACGATCAGTGTCTTACAATGAAGTACTTATGAGTAAAAACTATAACCAATCAACAGCACTGTATTCTTACCTAAAGGTAACATCTGACACAGTGATTCTACACTCAATGATATCATCATGGGTGAGTTCTCTTGAGATGCCATGACTCACCTAGTAACTGAGTCATCCAATCCTCATATGGGCACTTGCATTAATACATAATCTTAGTTTTCTTTACTACTTCACAAGATCCAAACAAATGTGCAAACAAACTAACTGGAACAAACCAACTTAGATGCACATCTCTAGAGCCTTTGGAGGGTTTCATGGCAACATGAACATCAGTTTTTATCTTTACCCTACATGCTTCTGACATGTCTAAGCTAGGATTATACCATTCCTAGCTAGACAACGGTGGTAGTGGAATGTACTCCAAACTATGTCTCTCCACAACATATGTGGAATCATAAAAGTAAACATTCTGAGATGCCAATTCGCTTGCACTCTTGTTATCATAGATTAAGGCACCTATCTTTGCATGTAAAACATTCAGCTTTCCACTTAAGCACTCTACATTTTGCCATTCATGTAGAGTTTATGGATATAAAGCTGCAAGCAACAAACATGCTTGTATTAAAACATGCTTGGACACAAAGCACAAGAACATAAAGCATAGAGATATAAACTTACTGTTAGGCTTATGTCTCGCACTGAAGTTGTCATGATGCACTCAAATCTCTTTGTGCATATAAACACGCTGAATGAAAGCCTCTATTATTGTACCATTGGTGCCTCTCCTGAATGCTATGATTATACCTTTCCATTGTTTGTTGGGGTCTGTTACATCTTTGAGTTTGACCTTGAAACTCCCACGAGTACTTGGTCTCATTAAAATCCAATTTAACTTACTGTATTGATCAGGGATCCAATTACCTTCATCATCTCTCCTATTCAACACCTCCACTGTGTGAATATTACTGATATTCCTCCTCCTTATTGAAGACATCTACAACAAAAAACAAAGCACCAAATTAACAAAGTTAAAGTGCATGATCAAAAAATATCTATGTAAGATTGTAAGCAACAAATAAACATTATAACAACAAGAAATAAACAGCAACCTATTGCTTTGATTCACACAACCTTGTTGCTTACAACCTATGAAAATGAACATAAACACATCAAGACAAAACATAAACAAACCCTAAACCTATGATCATTACTCATAAGTATTTTATGCCACTTAAAATCAAGATAGTTATCTGTGGTGTAGAGAAGATTATCAGCAACAAATAAAGATTAAACAGCACCTTACTGCTTTGATTTGCACAATCTTGTTGCTCACAACCTTGCTCTTGTGAAAATAAACAACAACACATCAAGACTAAACAAACCTATCTTACATCAAGACAAAACATAGATCAAGATAGCTATTTGTGGCATAAAGACGAGAAAGTTCATGTGAGAAAACGTACATAACTCATAGAGGTTTTGTCCAAATGAGATGAAATTTTATGAGGAGAGAGCTATGGTGAAGAACAACATACCTGTAAAATTTTTTAAAGAAAGAACTAGAGTTGCAAAAGATATGGCAAAATTAAATTCCACTAAAAAAAGGAGGGGAATTAAAAGGTAGTGAAATGCTAAAGGAGGGAAAGTAAAAAGTTAAACATTAAAAAAAATGAAATTTGGTTTTCAAACTTCCATGTACATCTAACATGAAAGATATGGAATTTGACATGAAATCTGACATTTCTCTATTTTTTAAAGATATAGGCTCTATTATTTTATTGTATTAAGAGCTTTGGGCAAAGATATGACAAAAAGATCCATGTTACATGATCTAGAATCCCAGCTCTCTCATTGGTTAGGCCAATCTTTTTTTATTCACTCCTTAAGGGGCAAAATGGAGAGTCCATATTTTTCCTAATGCAAGGCACGAGAAATAGTCAAAAAGAATGCAAAGAAATACACTTCAAAATGGGTAGAAGAGCATGTTTTAAAATAGAAACCAAAAGCAAATTCAAAACCTTCTAAACCCAAGAAAAACAAGGGCCAACAAACTGTAGAAACCAAGGTTAAAATAAAGGACAAAGGAAAGGTGCCTATGGAGGACCTAATCCCAAAATAGCCAAAAGCTACACATGATGCGAATGCATCCACTCAAAGGCTACTCCTGAAGCCACAAAACCCACATGTGCAACACATGATACAAAATCCCAAAAGAAAGTTCATTCCCATCGCATGGGCAAACATAATGAAGACCTGGCGATCCAAGGAAATTTAGAAGATGACACAAGTTCTAGCACGTCTCTTAGTGAAGACAAAACAAGTTCTGACTTGTCACTCAATGCATCTCACAATCCAATCAAGAAACTAGAACTCACCCAACCACCCCAAATTGAAAATTATGCTCACATGACATACGAGGAATGCAAAAAGAAAGCTCAAGAGAGCATGCTTAGAATTTTTGAGTGTCATACAGGATCATTGGTTGTGATTAAACCTCATAATGTCAAACCTTAAAAAGCAAACAAAATACAAAAACCAAAGGAGTATCGTTTCCCCTTTCAAGAGGAAGACGTACTCTCTATAGAAATGAACTCATCAAACCAAGAAAAGTCTTCAGAGAAAGATTGCATGAATGATGCAATTAAAAAAGCACGTGAGGAATTTGATGAATCCCTAACAAAATTTAAGCAATCTCTCAAATCCTCCTTTGGAGGAGCGCTCTTCTCTCGTGTGAAGTTAGCATAGCTTCAACCCTTGAATCTTTAAAGGCTAACCATGAGTTGTACCAAGATCTCAAGAGCTACATAAAATGGGATTGTAAGGATTTGCAAGTTTCCAAACATACCTTAGTTAAAGTGTCAAAGGACCGAGTGTGCCATCGTACACATTGGGCCCTCTTGACAAAAATAAAAGCCAAGAAGAGGATGAAAGTGAATGGGAATATGAAACCAAATTGGGAATTGAAGCTGAAACAAAAACTAAAACTTCCAATGATGGTTTTGCTTGAGGATTCTATCATGGTATGGTATGGTTATATTTCCATGTGGGAAATAACTTTAAGCGCAAAAATTGAAACTTCCATGGTTTTGCTTCACGATTCCATCATGGTATGGTTATATTTTCATGTGGAAATAATGTTAAGCGCAAACGCACATTGATTAGCCCTCAAGCAACAAGCCATATCCTTGTGAGACAATCGATACTTGGATATCATTGGGCCAACCTACAATAACCCCTAAAGGAAATTCTTTTACAATAGATGCCAATGGAGAAAACATTGAAGTTCTAGGTTGCTTCAGCTATGCTACTCAAACAATCGGTCAAATTGTGAAATTTGACTTCCACATGCAACCCCAAATTCTCTTGATGGTGTCATCCTTGGTGGAACTTGGGTACGTGACTGGTGGTATTCAATTGGTGAATCCATGCCAAAACAGTCACCTTGAACACTCCTGCAAGCATTGTGAAATTGCTCTTACAGGAGGAAAAGACCTTGGAGGAGCTGGAACTTCCAACATATCTAAGTACTCAAAATATTCCAAGAGTTATGGTTGGATTAGAACTTTACAATAAAATCACCATAGTCCAAGCATAGCTTTATCCAATGAGAACACAATCTCATAACCCTCGAGTTATGGGATTTGTTAGATCAACCAACACTCATGGCTCATCCTGAAAAATTCCATTCACAAAAGACATCAACATGTCATGTTTGGGGTACTTTGAACAAACAATATATGTAGAATCTAACCCCCTTACATATAAGTTTTTGTGGTTGGATATGTGTTGGAAGCAGATTTGATCTTGGGGCATAAATAGACTATTGCTGCCCAAACACCACTGTGCTTTGCTAGCGATAGGGTCATCATGATGGTCAACGATACAAAGTTGACAATACCATACTGAAAAAGGAAGAGAATACAACCCTAATGGATTTCTATGATGCTGAATGCAAAAAGCTACAAGCCTCTTCCTCAAAAGCCCCTCTACTACATCAATGACCATCTCAGAGCGAAAAGCGAGCTCGTGTGTTCACTGTGGGGTATATACTTGAGAATAGATTCTTCTAATACCTTCTCGTACGATTGAAATCATCCGATCATCCCCAAGCTTTATCTCCTCTTACTCGTACTGTGACTTTTCTCTTTCGAAGGTCTATGGCAAAATAGCCTTCTCTTGTAGGACTATGGCATACTATTCTTTCTTTAAAAGAAAAGCCATGGAGTTTTGGTCTCTTCCTCCAAAAGACCATAGCAATCTAAGCTTCTTTTCTAAGATATTAGATAAGAATGAAGGGATATATACATCTCAAGCTCTAGGATTACCTTGAGGCTACTTGCTGCCTTCTTACACTTTTCCCTGTGTAGAGACCCTGACAAAATCAGCAAATTATTTCGGCCATAACTCTTTGATAAAAACTCAGAATATGGTTATATAACCAGTCAAAAGAACCGGAAGCCATTTGTTCTACAAGCCAACGTGGGTAGAATAGGCAAAAACATCTGTACACAAATGTGCCATCTTTAGAAACGCGTTGCTTTTCCACATTTTTAGCATGCATGGACTCTAAATATGTAAAAGTACTCTAAATATGACCTCTTATCACCTAAATTCAAATTTCTATTTTTGGAGATACTTATCTCTTAATAGAACTATTCTTGTCTTCTTATTTCTTTTAAGATTTTTGGAGCTAATATTTTTATTCTAACACTTTCCTATGTTTCTAGCTTTATTGTCTCACTCTTCTCTAAGTGCACTCTCTTTCCTTATTGAAATCTATATCAAAAGAGACACATACATACATGGCTTGGGAGGGACCTTACAGTAGCAATCTGTCAGCACAATCCACTAATCTCATAGTGATTTGCTGAAGTCATTATCGTCATTCCAGTTACGAACATCATCACAGGGACTCATCCCATTCATCCTCATTGTGGTTTTGCTCAGCTTATCGCTTTTCAACCAAAATTCAAGAATCATCATTTTTTCACACATTTCTAACTTTTTACTGTTACTTCATAAATTTTTTACATTTTTGGCTTCTCGGTTGATCCACTTTAGCCAATTCGCTCTGATACCACAGCTCTTGCTAGATTTTTTTTTGCGCGTTGTTTTTGTTGTTTTAAGAGAGGATCAATGGTCCAAAATATTTTTTGAGTTTGCTTCCATTGACATAACCCTCCATCTGTACGCCATTAATTTTCTCAATTCTAACCGAACCCTGAGGGAGGTGTGATCTCAAACACTCGAAAGGGTCCTAGGCCTCTGTATTTGAGTTTCTTTTTTTTGGTGCTTCCTACACCATACATGAGGACAAAGTCTCCCATTTCTAGTTCTCTTTGTTTCAAATTTTTATCGAACCAATGCTTCCTGCTGCGTAGTTTCTTGACCATGAGTCCATGCGATGCTATTAGCCTAGTCTCATCAAGCTTCTATAAATCAATTAGCCTTTCAACTAATGCATTCTCCATCGTCAGACGTTCTTGCACTGCAATCCTTAAGCTCGGAACTAGGTATTCCATAGGCATTACTGCCTCAACACCATAAGTTAGACGGAAGAGAGTGTGTCTCTTCGCTACCTTACATGATGTTGAATATGCCCATAAGGCCTCTGTCAACTTATGTTCCCAATCCGTTTGACTTGCTTCTAAGGTTTTAGTCAAGATAGTACACAAAATTTTGTTTGTACTCTCTGTTTGACCATTAGCCTGGATAATAAGGTGATGATTTTCAATGGGCCACTAAGAATCCAGCAAGTAAATGATCAATCACCTCATTAATAAAATGTGAGCCGCAATCACTAACTAATTCTAATGGGCAGCCGAACCCCAAGATAATTTGCTCCTATAAGAATTTTGTTGTTATTTGTGCATCAGCTCACTTCTTCAAGGCTCTGGCTTCTACCCATTCGGTGAACTAGTCCATGGCCACAATCACATATCGGGCTTGTGATGATGGATGTGCTGCTGGACTAATAGGTCCAACAAAATCTACTCCCCATTTTTTGAAGGGTTGTCTTACAATAATAGGGGTGAGCGGCATCTTGTTCCTTTGTTGTGGGATAGCAAAACACTAACATTCTTCGCACCTTTTGACAAATTCTATGGCATCCTCGAACAATGTGGACCACCATAATCCTACTTGAAGCACCTTGCAAGCCATGATTTCCCCAACAAAATGCCCCCTGATATCCGTGAATGAGCTTCATCCAATATTGTGAGACAAACTCATCTTCTCACACATCTTCTTAGAACATTATCTTTACCCAACTTATATAGTTCTCCCATACAATTAATTGATAAGGTGCAGCAAGCTTGATAAGCCGCCGCATTTTATCTTTGTTCAAGGGTGTTTTTAACAGAAAACCATAAGCTAGATAATCAAATATCTCCTCACTTCATTCAAGTACCATGTCCAGTTTGAACAAATAAGTATCAGGGAGATCAACTTCAACGCTAGTTGTGCTGGTTTCCCATTTGGAATTCTTGACATATGATCGGCTAACACATGTTGTGCCCCTTTTCTTATCGTAACTATAAAGTCGAATTCCAACAGTAATAGCAGCCATCGTCGTGTGATTCTTCCCAAGGTGCAAGGCTTATTCACTAGGTACAATATAGCTTGATGGTCCACAAAGAATACGAATTTGTTGGCCAATAGGTAGTGTCGATACTTCTTGACAGCGTAAACCATGTCCAGTCCTTCTCTCTCTATGGTGGTGTAGTTCACCTCTGCATCATTTAACTAACGACTAGCGAAGTAGACTGGATAGTCCAATTTGAACTCAATGGGCTGGGCTAGTACGTATCCAATAGAAAAGCTTGATATGCACATGAAATATCAGGTCCCAATTGGAAGCTCGTAGAATTGGCGTGCTAGCCAATGCCTGCTTCAGTCAATCATATGCTTCCTGGCATTCCTCCATCCATTCAAAGACAATGAGTAGCTTGTACAATGGCTTGGCAATTTCAACATAGAAAATGATGAAGCGACGGAATACCATTTGCCATGCCAACAACAAGAGTGTCATCGGGTTTTGCACCCCCTGTCACTTCAATCCTACCTGGCTTTCGTCCTTTACCTAACATTTCCACAAATCCTATAGATACCAACCCTTCCCAACCCCTGGGATGCCCACACCTTGGACACACTAACTAGTTTAGGAAGGGGAGTAGCCCAAGGACTCAATGAGTCCCTACCATCAAGAGTACTCACATACGGCCTCGGTGACTCATACAAAAATACGACCGTACAAATCTCCAAAATTATGGGCAAATACAATGGAACAACTGATCATGTTCAATTCATTCAAATGTTCTAACAAAGATGTGAAGCGTTTGGAAATCCAAACTACCCCACGAAGGTACATGCGTTAAACCTATGTTTAGAGGGAAAATCTAGTCGATGGTTCATCACATTAATGTCAGGGCGATCAAAACAAACTTCAGAACCTTGAAGTCAACCTTTATCCATGGCTTTTCAAGACAAGGTGATCGGTGGAGTGTAGCAAAAGAACTCTATTGAATTGAGCATAAACTAGATGAAACCATTAGAGACTTTATCCTTCGGATAAAACTCTTGGACTCACGATGTGAGTCATGGGAAAAATTAAACAATTCTCAATTGAAGAGATGTTTCATGATGGGCTTAAAGAAAAACGGCTTACAGAACTTGATCATTATATCCAACCCGAAAATATTCGATCAATGTTGTAAAGAAGCAGTACGTTTAGATGACAACATGATGGAAGATGCTTATGCTACGAGATGTTCCTCATCTAAACCAACAAACAAGAGTGTCATCGGGTTTTACACCCCTGTCACTTCAATCCTACCGGGCTTTCATCCTTTACCTAACATTTCCACAAATCCTATAGGTACCAACCCTTCCCAACCCCTGGATGCCCACACCTTGGACACACTGACTAGTTTAGGAAGGGGAGTAGCCCAAGGACTCAATGAGTCCCTACCATCAAGAGCACTCACATACGGCCTCAGTGACATACAAAAATACGGTCGTATAGATCTCCAAAATTATGGGCAAATACGATGGAATAACTGATCATGTTCAATTCATTCAAATGTTTTAACAAAGATGTGAAGCCTTTGGGAAATCCAAACTACCCCACCAAGGTACATGCGTTGAACCTATGCTTTATAGGGAAAATCTAGTCGATGGTTCATCACATTGATGTTGGCGATCAAGACAAACTTCAGAACCTTGAAGTCAACCTTTATCCATGGCTTTTCAAGACAAGGTGGTCGGTGGAGTGTAGCAAAAGAACTCTATTCAATTGAGCATAAACCAAACGAAACCATTAGAGACTTTATCCTTCGAATAAAACTCTTGGACTCGCGATGTGAGTCATGGGAAAAATTAAACAATTCTCAATTGAAGAGATGTTTCATGTGATGGACTCAAAGAAAAACAGCTTACACAACTTGATCATTGTATCCAACCCGGAAATATTCGATCAATGTTGTAAAGAAGCAGTACGTTTAGATGACAACATGATGGAAGATGATTATGCTACGAGATATTCCTCATCTAAACCAAGTGAAGCAATGGCAAAAGAACGATTGATCTCAGAATTGTCATTCCATGAATTCTATGTAGCTATGCTTAAAAGCTTTCAATCGACATCTCTAAGAGAGGATGAGATCCTTCAAAAGCCAAACATCCTTAATGCATCTACACAAGTGAGGAGTGAAATGCCTTGTGTTCAGTGCAATCACTACGATCATACAAATCCCCATTGTGCATACAAAGCACCTATTTTTCTATACTGCATAAATTGTAAAACCTTTGGTCATGATACTACAAAGTGTCCCAATTCATCTACAAATAACTTAAAATTCCATCTCCTGTGCACTAAAAGCAGAAACAATCGAAAGGGTAGAAACTTCTCAGGAAGGAGTTAAGCAAACACTTCAATGTTTCTATTCTCGTGGACCTCACAAAGTGACAAACTGTACAGTTTGGAATACTTCCATGCCCATAGTCCACTGACACTTTGAAACCCATGTGTAAATGATGTGGCATTGACCACATGTTCAAAGATTGCCCAAGACGAGTTGCTTCAATGCAACTTGTCTCACAAAATACAACTCTAAATATCTTAAGTGTACAAAATGGGCAATTATCCACGGTACCCTTAAATGTACTTACACGCATACAAGACAAGATATGAGAGAGTGTTAAAAAGAATACAAAAGATAACACTTCGAAATGGGTAGAAGAACATGCCTTAAAGCAGAAACCAAAAGAGAGAAAAAAACCTTCTAAACCCAAGAAAGAAAAGGGACAACGAACTATTGAAACCAAGGTTGAATTAAAGGACAGGGAAAAGAAGCCTGTGAAGAACATAAACCCAAAAGGGCCAAAAGCTACACATGATGCAGAAGCATCCACCTCAAAGACTACCACACAAACCACAAGACCCATATGTGCGACACAGGATACAAAAGCCCAAAAGAAAATTTGATCTCGTCGCATGGGCAAACATAATAAAAACCTGACGATCCAAAGAAAGTCAGAAGATGAAACATGTTCTAGTACGTCGCTAAGTGAGGATGAAACAAGTTTTGACTCTTCACTCAATGTGCCTCACAGACTCATCAAGAAACTAGAACCCGCCCAACCACCCCAAATTAAAAATCATGATCATATGACATATGCAGAATGCAAAAGTCAAGCTCGGGAGATCATACTTAGCATGGTTGAGTGTCTTACAGAATCACTGGTTGTGATTGAACCTAATAATGTCAATCCTTAAAAAGTGACTAAAATACAAAACCCAGAGGAGTACTATATCCCCTTTCAAGAGGAAGATATACTCTTTATTACAAAAGAGTCATCAGAGACAGAATACATGAATTATGCGGTTGAGAAAGCACATGAGGAATTCGATGAATCCCTTTACGAAATTAAAGCAATCTCTCAAAACCTCGTTTGGAGGAATGCTCTTCCCTCATGGGTGTGGTAAAGCCATCATAGCATGAGTGCTTTCACCTTTAAGGACTCAACATGAGTTATGCCAAACATAAAGAGCTACATAGGATAGGACTGTGAGGATTCACAAGTTTCTAAACAGAACTCAATTAGAATTGTCAAAAGGACCAAGTGTGCCATTGTACACATTGGATACTCTTGAAAAAGTTGAGAGCCATACAGCTAAAAATTAAGAAAATCAGTTTAGGTTTCAGCAAAAACCCTCTTGATTAGGCTCTCTATCACCCAAATCACAAGTTTTTTTACTTAGACAAGTAATAATCCTACTCTCAACACAAAGCTATACATGAATCTTAACAAAAACATTAAAATATAACCAAAAATAAGAAAACTGCATGCCAAAGTGCCTACTTGGTAGTGAGCAATAGAGGCTCCGTTGGATTCGAATCAAAGATGGTGTAGACAAGTAGCGGATGTTGTTCCCCAACAGCGGTGCCAAAGATGTTAAGATAACCCTACCTAACGTGTCGTGGGAAGTTGCCTATTTGTTGAGCTTGGGCATGGCTCAAGAGCTCCACCGTAGCCACTCATCACACGGCCGTCCTCCCACACCCGTTGTCACATCGAGGTGGTTGCTCTAATCCAATGGGTGATGTAATCTCTCATGCGAAGATCGTGTGGGATCTCAAGAGGATTGTGGTAGTTAGCCTAATCACGAGAGAGAGAGAGAGAGAGAGAGAGAGAGAGAGAGAGAGAGAGAGAGAGAGAGAGAAGTATGAGGGAACAAGTGATTAGCACTAATCACTCCCAAACCCTAACTCTAAGCACACCACACATGCTAGATTAGAGTTGCAAGAGAGAGGGAGAGAGAGAACACTCCACTTCTATTGCACAAATGGGAGAATGGGTTACAAACAAGAGAAATTAGCTTTTATAGTTCCAAGCCATTTCTCACTAGGCTGCCCGGGAGTAAGTGACCTGAGGCACCCAAAACTTAGATACAAGGCTTTTCTCTATGGTTTGGTCAAGTGACCAAGATCCTCTTGTTTGTCCTTTGAAGCTCAATACTTGGGAACGTCTTTAGGGCGTTTCTCTCATCAAATGATGGGATTTACAATATAGCACGGGCACCCATTACATAAGTGTGCGGACATAGTTGTCATAGGAATGTGTTAACCAATATGTGGTTAACATTCGTATATCATAGTGTGTTGCTCATATCATCCATTTGAAATTAAGGTTCATTTTTGTTCGTCACTCACAACATGATATGGTTGATTCATCTCATGTCTATTAAACATATCGCATTGTATCGCATGTGATTCTTTTCCATTTGCTAAAATTCATCACAACGTGATATGGTTGATGCATCTCATGTCTATCAAACATATCACATTGTATTGCATGTGATTCTTTTTCATGTGCTATTTCATCAGAATGCAATATGGCTGGGATACATCTTATATTTATCCAACTTACCGTGTTGTATTCCTCTTTTTTCTTATTATACGAGGCATGGCCACTAGCTCATTCCCCTAAAAAGAAACTTATTTGGGGCCTATTATTACTATGGATAAATAAATTTGTTGGAAGGTTACCCAACTCATCGGGTCCACCCATCCAAGGATGGCGCCATCGAGGCATCCATCGACCCACTTTCCACCCATTCACCCATTCATTTTTGTTATCTAATTAGGTCTTACCACGCTATGAAACATATAAAAACAAGTTCTTTAATTAAAGAAGTTCCACAATGTTTCTTAAAGCAGCCTTTTAAAAACAACAATATTTACATCAAACAATTCTTAGAACACAATGTTCACAAAAGAGACCCTGAAACTGGGTCAATAGCCAAATGTAGGTTTCCATAGCCATGTCCATAGACATATCCAAACCAAAACCAAACCGCCGATGAATTAGAATTCAGTCTTTCAATCTAGCTGGGCATACTTCATGGACCATACTCCCTCATCGTCGACCAGTCGACCAAGCCGGCCCGTCATCCCCTCAGGTCTTGTCGCTTGCACCAAACCCTCCTGCTCCTTAGAGGGGACATCTACTCACGAGATGGGCCAATTCACCACACTAGCCTGGGCCCTCAAAACTAGGTAGCATCATAATCACATGTCCATCCTCATGGGGTGGAAATCCAATTCCCAGTGGCATAGGAAGGGATTGCCGTGAGTCGACTCCCAGGCTTGTTATTGCCTCTGCCTCTGCCAACTATGCAAGCAAGAGCAAAGTTAGCTAAGTAGGGGAGAAGATGTACCTTCTCATTAGCAATGAAACTAGCAAACATTTCCATTGAAAAACGAGCAAACATATCCATTGAAACTAGCAAACATTTCCATTGAAATTAAGAAAATATTCTTTTCTTTTCAATAATTCATTGAGCAATAAGAAAAGAACATTGAACACAATGATGATCTTCTTAGCTACAATCCTTGTCGACAAGAAAAAAGAACCATAATGTATTCTAGAGTAAGATTACTCACAATTTCGCTTACTAGCCTTACTTAAGGATACTTAAATATATGAGGACGAAAGTGGCAATTCTCCATATTGGAGCCTTAATCCTTTTGGCTACTTAACTTAAAGAGAGGTGCGATGCTTCTACAATGCTAGCCCTTCTTAGCTACAATCCTTGTTACTCACTTACAATTTCGCTTACTAGCCTTGCTTAAAGGATACTTAAAGGGCATATACGAGGACGAAAGTGACAATTCTCCATATTGGAGACTTAATCCTTTTGGCTGCTTAACTTAAAGAGAGGTGCGGTGGTTCTATAATGCTAGATGTAATCGTTATAGGTTTAACCAATAGGAATACAATCTTACTAAGCCTAAGAATCTCAACTTTATGACCTAAAAGGAAGAAGTTGCACATATTTGAGAGAATTAAAAATATGGCCAACCTGGTTGTCAATTGCATGGGAATTCATTATTGAAGGGGCAAAGTCGTTTGCATGGATGCATACTTTCTAATTTCTGCCATGAATGTTGCATGGTTCTTCAATTTGGCGGCGTTTCGGTGCTACAGTAAGGTCTTTATTCATGGAGAATAGGAAGAGAGTGGAGGGGATATGAAATGCTAGAGATCACTAGGAGAGAGAGAGAGGATTCTAACGTGTATCAAACGGATATGAAAATGGACATTGTTTGGGCTTCCAAAAGCTTGTCTAAAATCTTAAAGAGACAAGGCTTAAACTCACCTTTAAGTCTATTTACATGGGGGGATTTTGGAGAGGGTGTCCTTAGCCAGAGGGCTCACAAGAGAGAGTGAGGCTTGGGTACATCTAGCCTTGGTTGGGAGAGGGTATGAGAATGACTTTAAGTCTATTCACATGGGGGAGTTAGATCCTAGCCTCTACGTGAGTGCTTACCTCCTAGAGGAGGAGGGGAGGGGGTTTATATAGGTGCGGAGAGGGGGTGCATGCACACAGAGGGAGTCGGCAAGCGCATCTAGGTGGGGGTGCCATTTGGGCTAGCTGCATGGACAGCAGGCGTGTCGAGGAGAGAGCACTACCTGTCTATGAGACAGGTATGGGGGGGAGGTGGCAAGGGGAGGGGCTACGTGCACCACCTATCCAGGAAGGGTCTAGAGGTGGGTAAAGGTTGCAAGGGGTACGTGTAGGGAGGCATGCCCCAGGGGGAGAAGAAGGCGGGTAGGTTGGTAGGTGGTGCCCATAGATTCGAGGTGTCGGTGGACAGCGCTCGTGACACATGTGTGCATAATTTGGTGAGAAATGAGCTCTCAGGTGTTCAAGGAAGGTGTTCGTAGGCGTCATATGTTACCTAGGTAGGGGTTGTGGTGGGGCCCATTGTGCATTCCCTCGAGGAGGGCGTATGTCGGCCGGGCCATCGGGATTTTTTAAGGGAAATTGTTTGAGACTGCCTCAAGATCTTGTGGGCGCTTTTCGTCCATCATTTGGACATCAGAATACTGCTAATTTTGGTTTGAAGCCCAAATTTTAAAACTTCGCGAGTTTGTTGGGTCATCGCTCGGGATTTTTTTTAAGGAAAATTGTCTGAGACTGCCTTGGGATCCTGTAGGCGCTTTCCGTCCATTGTTTGGACGTCAAAATACTGCTAATTTTGGTTTGAAGCCGCCATATTTCAAAACTTCATGGTTGATTTAGGCCACTTCGGTTACTTGTTTTAATCCCAAAAAAACCCTTACCTAGGATATTGTCATGCTTAAGATTTCAAATTCAAATTCAGTTTCCTCATTTCTTGAGTAGAAGGCGCTTAATTTGTAATTGCCTCAAAATAGTAGAAGGTGCTTAATTTGTAATTGCCTCAAAATAGTAGCTTCTCAGGGATAAATAAAAATAATTAAATGCAACCATAATTATTTCCAACCATAATTAATTGCCTAAACTATACTTGCAATGGATATGTCGTATTGTGCTTAATGTGCTATATTTACAATGGGTATGTTATACTGACTTTAAGTAAGAAAATTCTTATGTAGAACCATAACTTTCGGTAAACGGTTTGCTCTATTTCTTCCTTCTCCATGGCTTGTATGTCTAAAAAATGTAGTACGTGCTCAACAAGAGAGAAAGAGATGAAACCACTTGCTTGTCATTGGGGATGCAAAGTAAATCCGTTTAGAGCTTCCCAAGGGAGGCTCTCCAACAGCTTTGAGAAGAGGCTACTGCCATCTTACCTTCCACTGCTTGTCACCAAATGGTGTTTATGTTGATTCTCTTGGACAACTCCTCTCATAGCTCCATAGCCATGGTGGTGCAACTCAATAACCTGCAAGACACACTCACTCTCTCTCACACACACTGGCAAGAGGGCAAGAGCACATGAAGTACACAAGAGCTCTAAAATTACACAAGGGAAGTGTGTGTTCTAATTCCTTACATTGTTATTTATACAAAACTTATACGTGGCCGGGCACCCAAACTTGGGCGGCCATTGTGTAAAAATGAGAACTATGTGTCTCTACACCTACCAGTGTACATTTGTATGTAATGTCGACATTACACTTAGCTCGGACATCCCTTATTTACATTGTGATATGCTCATTTGAGTGGGAAAAATCCACAAAATGTTACATGAAGTGCTAAAAAACCCGCTTGGGTGGTTCAAAAATTACAAATGACCCTTTTGAAATAACTTGATGAATGAGGACAACTTGCTTTGCTTAGACGGCCTTTGAAAAATATGTTGGTCGGCCTGCCTAAGCCAATCTCCCACAATTAACTGCCATTGGAAAAACATCTTCCCCTGCCTAAAGTAGGTCCCCGTCCTCAGACCTATGCATGGAAAATCAAAGGTGGGAAAATTTGAAGATTAGCTGTAGTGAAGAGATCATTGGGTTGTTGTTGTAGAGGCCTCAATGTTGTTGAATTAATGATTAATCTTTCTTAAGTGTGGCAATGAATGAGAGTTGTGAAGTATAAGAGCCTTGGAAGGTTTTTGGGATAATTGGATGATGTAGCAGTACATATTGCTTATCAATGTTGAGACTTGTGAAGTATAAGAGCCTTGGAAGGTTTTGGGATAATTGGATGATGTAGCAGTACATATTGCTTATCAATGTTGAAATTGGTGAAGCCAAGAGTAAGTGCATATGTAGGTGCATAGGTATAAACAAATAAGAGTGCCTAATGCATGCACTTGAAAAATGCAAATGTTTATATGCTCCATAGGAAAATGAACAGCATGTTGTGCAAGAAGAGTAATTGAGGGGTAATCCAGGCGACGGGTCGTATCTTGGGCTAGGAATATCCCGCCAAGACCCCCCATCCAAAATGTACCTAGATGGCTTTTGATGTCAAGGCTTCTAGTCTTAAGATAAAAGTGCATAGTGTGTGAGTGTAGCGAGTTTCAAGATTTTGAATTTTTATAATTTTTATGTTATATTATTATATTTGGGTATGCAATATGTAGATATGTACAAGGAAATGCTACGCATGATGCCGTGTCGCAAGACTATGCCCTTGACTAGAAAATCTTAGGTGACATTAGACTCTTATGCCAACGACTATATTGGCAACACCTCTAGCATGCGAGAGGATTTTGCAAGCAAATGTAGATGCAACATGGAAGGACTATGCTAGTGATTAGAAAACTAACTAGCTACTTGACACACTTGCAAGACTATGCTAGTGGGCGGAAAACCTAGTGAAGACTAGACTTGAACCCTTATACATACCACTTTTAGGTAGGTGACTGCATATTACAAAAACTTTTTGGATTGGCAGCATGCTGCCAATGGTGGAAATGCCTTAATTCTAGGAAGTGTTGGGTTCTTCTGAAAGCTTTGTAGGGAGGCCATAATTCTATATCTACCATCGTCTCAAAATCACAAAGCATCTACTCGGGTAGAAACCTGAGATGATGGAAGTAGAAAGCCACCATATCCTCATTGCGTCATTCATTGCGATCATACAGTAACTCCTCTCTGCCCCCACCTAGTGCTTGTATGAAGAACATCGAAAAGTGTAATAATGAGCTATATGAATTTAACCGTAGCCACAAAAGCAGGATCAGGAATTTGCCTCCATGCACAGTATATTGTCTTTAGGTGACCTCATTCCTTACACATCTATGAAAGTTGATGGGTGGAACTTAGGATAATTAAAGATATAGTGGGGATTCCTACCACATTTATCCTTGAAGACTACATTAGTCCACCTTCTAGGATAGGGCATATAGCATGGTTGACACGTAGGCTCCTTGGTGAATAGTAGTAGGCATAGGCATAGTGATCCCCCTGCTCTCCATTCTGGTTGTGCTCCCTCCCATCCTGGTTGCCTTTCAGTGTATCTTGGAGGTAGTGTGTATCCTCCTATTTCCTCCATTGGATGTTCCTTTTTCCATCTTTCAAAGGAGTATTCTATCAAGAAAGCAATAATATGTACATCAAGTAGATCAACCAAGTGAGGATTCTTGAACTATGTATACTTTGCTAATGACTCCCATAAATCATTTTCTTTCCATTTGTGCTACTTGATATGCTCCACCATATCACCCCTTGGAGGATAGGCCAAATAGGGCCTCCGTTCCATCATTTTTAGTGTGGGTGTTTTGACTTCTAAAGTAGGGTCATAGGGGCATTGAGGATCAAATGTGCTTACCTGTATAAGTGCCTCACAGAAAAGCTACGGCTGCAATCAAGGGTTTCCTTCTTTGATTAATTCCAAGTAAGTGTCCTCTGGCATTCGAGTGAACATATCTTCTTTTGCAAAAAATTGCGTGACAATATCAGGAACTGCTTGCTCAGAGTGAAAGATATTATACCTAGGTTGTTTCTCTGCTGCTGCTGCTATGAAAGATATTATACCTAGGCTGTTTCTCTGCTGCTGCTATGAAAGATATTATACCTAGGCTGTTCCTTTGTTGTTGTTGTTGTGTCATCTGAAGGATTGTGGGAAAATCCATCTCTGAATCAACCTATTCTTCCATAGGAATTTGAGATGCTTCCCTCCACCAAGCTATATTTTCCTGCTGCCGTCGCAGGTGGTGGACCCTCATAAGGTACAATCTGCAGTCCTTCTTTCATTGTAGGCATAAAGTCCATGCTATTTCTTACCTCAATGCAAGGGTAAGTAAGCTCCATGAGTATTTGGTTATCTGCCTGAGATTCCTACCTTAGCTCTCCCAATATATTATATAAAGAATGCATATGAGGAACCTCCATAGCTTCTCCCTTGGGGTAGTTAATTAAGTCCACTCCACTTTCCAATCTAACCCTTGGGCTTCTCCTATTAGCATTCCTTTTAGGAATCGATAAATTTCATAAAATAGCTTCACTATTCCCAAAGGGTGATAGAGAACACTATCTGCATCCTTCAAATGTTCATATACTTGCCTGACTTCCTGCATGCCATAAGCTTTCAGCCACCAGACACTGTCCTTTAGCCACTATGAGGAGCTTCTAAAATTGTACAACACCATAGGGGCTTATAGCTCTATCGGCCCTTCCTCATCATCCCATATTTGTGTGAGAGTAATGAATCTCACCCATTCTCGAAAATTAAGAACAAATGGGTGCATTGGCCACAATAAAAGATCCCTTGGATCCCTTATCCCATATTCATGGGGCTGAAAATTCCAAAGGTGAGACAGGAGGAATTGCGAAAGAACCATTCAATGTAAAGAAATTACAAGGAAGCAAGTTTTCGTGGTGCAAATGACCATCACATAGAGATAAATGGAGATAAATGTATTTTTGACAACATATAGTTACATCAATCATGACAACATTTTGTATTTCTTAGAGCAATAGAAACTAAGACAAATATTCTACATTTTCTTATTGGATGTTTAAAACATTGATAGCATGTTCTCATTTTTTCCTACAAAGCATGCTATTGTGTGTGGGATGATTCTTGTTGTTGGGGCGGTGAGGCTTGTCGTTGAGGGGGTGCTTGCTCTTCGGGATGCCCTTGGGTTGGTTGCTCTTCACTCAGGATGCTCTTGGGGTAGTTACTCTTCCAGATGCTCTTGGGGTGGTTGCTCTTCTGGAATTGAATCTTGCTATCGTTTTGCGAGGTTGAAGCTTCCTTGAATGGACGTCTTCAGATTCATCAGGTTTTGGAAGCTCGACAACAAACCTGTCGACTTGTGTTCGGGGGTACTGCTGTGGTGGTGGTCGTGGTCGCGGCTATGGTGGAGGGGGCACAAACCCAACAAGGATATTAGGCGGCATGCTATGAATGTTGACAATAATATGCTCAATGGCCTCTTTCTTGAATAGCCCTAAATCCACATCGAAGTATTCTGATAATCGTGGATTCTATAAAAGCCAAAAAAATAGACATGTGCTGTCAAAGAATGAGGAAGGAAAGTAACATATCATTAAAAAAAAGGAGCATGCCTACATTTTTTGCGGGTAACAAGAGAACTAAATGCAGCCACTTTGCATTGTAACACACCCTCCAACCGCCGCAACTATGGCCATCCCGTTGTTGCGGGACTCTGCATCTCACAGTCCTTGTGTGTTCTAGTAGTGTGTCCTGGATTATGGCCTCGAGAGCAGTTATTAGCTTTCTAACCAATCTGCACGAAACAATACTGAAGTTCTCTAACTACTTCTCCTTCTCTCTCTCTCTCTCTCTCTCTCTCTCTCTCTCTCTCTCTCTCTCTCTCTCTCTCTCCAACTCATTATGATATATAAATACTGAATGTATGAACTTACTGTCTCACAATGCCATGGAATTCTTCACCTGAATTGGCCAAGTAACAAGTCTTGGATTCCATATCGTAAAGGATCAAACTCCAGTGTGAACTACAACATGCAATTAGGAGTATCAGAAGTAACATCAAAAATATATAATAAATATAGGTCACAATACTAAGACTATAAATGAGATTGCATGTCACTTACTCTTCATTGTATGCCATTAGGATTATTTGAGCTACATCAAAATTTATCGAACTAAACCACAGACATACATCAACCAATGAAGTATGTTGTGCAGTAAGAATCGAGGAAAGACTTTACATGAATTCAAAGCTTGAAATCTTTTCAAAAAGTGTGCTCTTTTCTTTCATTGTGAATTTTACAACACCATATTTTGTGAATACAACTCATATGCAATATTGTGCATCCAAAATCTTCTTACAAACTTTCTAGAGTTATCTTCTTAAGTTAACTTTTTGAAACCAAAGCAGCAATTGCATTCATGCAAACACCAACATCCGGCTTCTTTACAACATCTACCAAACATAAGCTAGTTTGATGCACAATAAAATGAATACTTGTCATATATGGATTGTCTCTCTTTAAGCAAGTTGATAATTAGTATGACAACCAACCATGAATGATGCACCATCCGATCGAAAAGATACCATTTTTTGAATTTCAAGGCCATGCTTTAGTCAACACAATTTTGAACATCGAATGGGAGATTTGATACAACCAAGCTGCACAAGATTATATTATATTAGTTACTTTAGACAAGCAACTGACTTTACAATCACGATGATGAAAAGGACGTAGCAAACCTTAGAACTGTTATGATAATTCTATCGTTGACCTCCCTCAAAACATTGGACAAAACATCAATTTCCTCTGAATCGAAAGGGAAAAATTGCATGGTGCCTCGCACCGGAAGTCTAACGTGGACCGCAATGCTTGGAGCTCCTGCATCTTGGCTTGGTCACCAATCCTTTGTGCGTTGAGCCTTGTGTCACGTGAATGACTAGCCTCTATCACTTCTGTGATCTTAACTTTCTTTGTCAAAGGTGGGATTTCCCAAATTCCCTTCATTCTCTTGTCACTAAGTAGGTCAGGCTCCAGCGTATGGTCATATCTAAACCTCAGCAAAACGAAGCGAGTTCATGTCTTTTGGCATCACAGTGACTCTGTGTGCATGCGCGGCAAGGACATAGCTATCCTGAAAAAACTCGACAAGCCAGTCTTCCGCAGCCTCTTGCAAACATCCTAGAGTAGAGGCCTGCCAACGCATATTAATGCCAAAATTCTCGCATATAGACTGGACTACACGCTAGAATGGCAACTTCGAAACCACGCAATGCATATGTTTCTCCACCTTCCTTAGTTCAAGAAGGACGGATCTATGTTGGTCATATCTGCGTCTCCTCATTGAGCGCAATGCAGAAATTTCCTTTCTCAAACTAGCTTCTCTACCTAATTGAGGATCATCTGTAGATGAGAGCCTTGCAGTCTTCTTCGTACGCGCCATCTGAAAATAGTCATAATGTTACATGATAAGCTTCTCAATAAATACATAGGACAATAATACAAAAACTACTGAAAAAGTTAACTTGGATAACAAATTAGCTTCAAATCACTACAACGCGATATAGGTACTTCAGACAAAATCTACATCAACTCCTTGCGTTATATTGATTTCTCAAAGACACCCTTTCATTTGACAAAATAACACAAGAACAATACACCTAACAACACCTATGATGATAAAATAGGTCCAAATCACTACATCACGATAGAGGCATATCAGACCTAATCATCGTACCCTCAATGCATTGTAGTGATTTCTTACACACAGAGCGTTTCATTTCACAAAGTAGGTCATGGAAATAAGTAATAGATAATATACACGACACAGAACAATGTATAGGACAAGAAAGTATGTCCAAAACACTATAACGCGATATGGCTACATAAAAAAAAATCGTAATTCATTCTTCGTGTCGTGGTGACTTGTGAGACATTGCCTTTCATTTGACCCAATATCTAATGAACGTAGGTAAAACATGATATATATGATTGAATATAACATTTAAGACCAGGAGTGATTGCTTGATAACTTACCAAAGAATTACACAGGGAAAATGTTGAAGTGATGGACGCTTGCTTTGATAGATCGCAGAGATGGCATAGATGAGGTACGGTGGAGGAATACACGCAGCTGAAGGAGGCAGAACGAACGGCGACAAAAGACAAGGACACTTGACATTTATCGAGGACGAGTACCACATTTACCGAGGACAAGCACGACAGACGTGCGAAAGAGCATGTCCACACGTGCCAAGGAGGATGTGGGGCCATACTCATGATGATTACGATCAATCAAATTTTGACACGTGTCATCATATGTGCACAGAGCACATGGTGTGCCATCATGCATGTCTGCCACGTGTACAGACTGTTAAAGGTGACCAACATTCATTATCCGTTGCTTCTTGCTCTCGTCGCTCGCAGTCATCACCTTCACCCTGCTTCACCCTGCTTCCTTCTCTCCTACAATCAAATTCGTTGGTTGCTTCTTGCTCTCCTAGTGAATTTCGCGGTATGTTTTTGAATATTTTCGTATTTCAATTTGGCCGAAGTTGTATAATTGTTTTATACATATTCCATCAAAGATTGCTACTTTTAGATTTTTAAGAATTTAATTTATTTCTCCCAAATATGTCATCAAATCACTACAATGCGAAGAGGGATCTCGGTGAGAACTAACGTACCCATATCGCGTTGTAGTGATTTTGCCCACAATGGTAATTTGCTTGCATAAATTTCTTGAAAGCACTACAATGCGAGAATGGGAGGGTTCCTCTAGTTTGCCAGTTACAAGATGTTGCAAAGCCATCTTCAAAAAGGGCAAGGCTTCATGCACCCGAGGATGTTAGTGAGTAGGTTGTTAAAGAGTAGTAGTATATTCCCATCTCTTGTAATAATATTCTCTCTCGTGTAATGTCATGACAGTTTTGCATATGATCATTTCTGAATTTGAAATGTTAATCATGGATCTATGGGTATCCAAATCTTCCCATTTCTTTGTTTTGTTACTCGCCATTGTGCATGCTTAATACTTGCATTAGATCTCGTCCATATATCTTGTTTTCTTTCTTTATTCACAAGTTTTACTTCTTGATTAATTTGGGATGCTTTGAACTGCTGCTTCTTTTGGCTTTGTGTACAAGCTTCCTATATGTCCACTGATGTAATTCCTCTAAACTGTTAGCTTTTTCTGCTCCTCCACCATGTCTTGTATGATTGAAATACCCGAAGCGTGCTTGATAATGTGTTTTCTCCATTCCCCGGGTTGACCATGTTGATAAACTACCATACTTCTTTGCAAACCAAGGGGTATGATGGTATATAATATGCTTCAAGAGAATAAAAGAATACATTAATTAGTATATTTTTTAATATACAGTATAAAAACTAGTTCAATGCATAATCAATCTAATACCATATAGTGGGTGATATGTTGATCCGTCCATGTATCAATCATTGATCTCTTGAACTCATCTAGCACTGTTGGAAATATCTCATGGTCCTCCTTCGTCCACACTTTCTTATCACAAAACTTCAACATAGTGTCTAGAGATTTCCACACCTTGGCTTTTCGTGTTCTTGCTTGACCATTGTCTGCATAGTCTACTACTGCATTGTGAACGCACTTCCATCTGTTGTATTTTACGATCTGCACTGATCGTCTTCTTCTACGACCTTCTGGTGTTGGTTCAAATAGAAACTCGGGGGGGTCACTCGTATAAATATGTAAGTATCACGTGGGTTCAACAGAAGGATATTTTAAATATTTAAAACTTACAGAAATATATTTACAGAGGGGATTTATTTATTGTATTTTTTAAAAAAATACAGATTTGAATAGGAAAGGATACATTATATTCACTAAAAAATTCACAGATAAGGGACTTTTTAAATAGGCCTTGAACGCACGTGATATAGAGGATTTACATATAGTGACCCCCCCGAGAATAGAAACCTTCTTGCTTTAACACCCCCAATGGAAGGTTTCTTAGGTACATTCTTCCCATCCTTAGACCTTTTTTCATCTTGTTCAATTTTTGCATGTCCACCATGCAAACCAATGTCTGATGATAGAACTTTCTCTAGTGCTTTGATGGATGTAACCTTTGATGTATTGGGCTGTAGAGTCCATGCAAAACATATGTATAAAAACAAGAGTTTTTCATCAATTATTCTGCAAAGAGCATGCATTGTACAAATGTGGACACTTGACAATGGAATATCGAGAATTGGCTTGAGGTTTGGGTCTTTCAAGTACCTATCCGGTGCCTTCTTCCAATGCCTCTTATCAAACACCTTTGTATTGCACATGCAATATAAGCATGGACTTTTTGAATTGGCACCCTTTGACACACTGATTAGGGAAGGTTGAGGTCTATAGGGGCCCTTTAAGATGCCATGTGATTAAAAGGTTATTAAGGAAAAGGGCCAATCATGTGATGCCATGTATACAAAAATGTTGGGTGATTAAAGGTGGTCAAAAGATTCTCTAGAAGATGCCTTTTTGTACTTTTCATTCCCAAAAAGTGGGGGAAAAGTTTTTGAAATTTCGGACATCCATAACTTCTACATATGAGCTCAAAATTTGTCGGAGATTAGAGATCTAGAATCTACTCGTCCTCGCTGAGCTCTTTCCATAGATATGTCACATGATATGGTTTTGCCCACTCAATTTTAAATTCAATTTTGGCGGGAAACTTTGAAATTCAAACTTCTAGCCATTTGAAGAATAAGAAGGTATCTAAAGTCAAAGAAACTTAACATTTTAACAAAAAGTCATTAAAATCATAATATGGCAGCTTAAAGGGCCCCTATAGACCTCAACCTTCCCCTAATGTTGTGCATACATTTCAGAGTTTTAAGATCACCCACCCTATGCCACTCCACCTTATATTGTCCCATGCCTTCCACATCCAAGATTTTACCATTTCTCTGCTCTCGCTTGATGATCTCGGGTATCGATGTCTTATGAAAGACCCAATGCAGAACATCAAAAATCTCTGATTGTACCTGCAATACATAAGAAACATAGGAATGCAACACCCATTAGTGTTTTTATATGTAATTCTTTTTTCACAAACATATCCGAGTCTAATAAATTTTACCTCACATATTGTTTTCAGATTGAACATTAAACCATCTAGGATCATCTTTTAGAATAGATGTATCAAGTTCCCTGTTCATCAGTGTGATGGTAACCCTTTCTAACTTTCTCTCCTTCACAATTTGACACTCATCAAGATTTAGCACAAATTTGAGGGCACCATCACATTCTTCAGGAGTAACTTCAAACAACTGAACAGCATATGATTATAAGGCCTCCAAGTCATAGAAAATATTATTGTATCTATTGTAGACCACATATCCTGTTGGTGCTGCATAGGTGTCTTCAATGTGAAATTGGGTTCCTAGTGCTTGCAGTACCTCTTCGTTTACTTGTTTACGCATTTTTTTCCTTCATCTTTTCCTGCAAAGTCTTATGAGTACCCTCTGTGTGATATACCAGCCTAATCAAGTATTGCCTGGATGTCCTGTGGATTGAGCTGATTATCTTTGAAAAAGTCATCTATTTGCTTTTCTGAGACCTTCTTATAATTCTTCTCGTTTATCAATGCTTCTACATATACTGGAGATCTAAAAGAAGACTTAAATGTGCGCCAGAAGGTTCTATCATTGATTCTTTATCAGGGTGCAATAATGATCTAATATCATATTGAAATGTAAAAATTGATATACATGAACATATGCAATAATGATTGCTATTCATAAAATATCACAATAGAAACAATAAACCAGTTAATAGAAAGGAGCTTACTTGATTGCATGTATTCTCTTCTCTTGATGCCACCACCTCCTAGCTTCATTTGCTCAATATCCCTTAGTTTTTTTTGTCGTTTATGGAGACCTAATGAGGTCTGCTTATGTCTTAATTCAGACATTTATTTTTCAAGCCTTGAAATGGTTTCCTTATTGCTTAATAACTTCTGCACACAATGCTCCATGGTTTTCTTCAAATGAATGTTCTCCTTCTCAAACAAATCTCTTTCTAATTTAAGAACATTGCTTGTTGCTTCCAAATGATGTGTATATCCTAGGAGCCCATTATAGCCATCTCCAACAAAGTTAAGCAGAGATGCCGTATTCCTAAATGGGGGGGTGGAGTTTCTAAAAGGGTCTTTTGGATATAACCTCCCATCAATCCATAAATCTATGTTTTTCTTTCCTTGCATCTTCAATATTTCTTTAGAAGCAGTACACAAAGTCTTAGGTTTATTTCTCTTACTAAGAGGTTCATATTCATGTTCAAGCTCGATGTGCAGGTTGTAAATGTCTCTTTTATCTGTATTCCTCCTTGCTCTTGATCCCTCAACCATCCTCTTGATGTTCCTTGTAGGGAGGGAAGTCAAAAACCTTCGAAATTTGAGGTGAAATTTCTTGCAAGGAGGGAACTCGGACTACTTTTGAATGATCCTTGGTTAAAATTTCAAGAAATATTCTATTTCGGCTTGTACATAGAGATTTTGAGATATAAGCCATTAAACTTGGAGAATTGACCAATTCATTGTTCACGTAGTACATATAGTACATGAACAGATTGAAGACTTCGAGAACTGGCAACATTCTATCATTTTTATGTACATTTAAGAATAGAAATATATCTTCTATATCTCAAGAAAATGCCAAGAGAAAATATGCCAAAATCAATTTCACCTTATTTTTTAGGCTTTTTGGATTATCTCTCTCTAAGCTTAGTTGGCACTTCTTAGAGGGCCCAAAGTTGAGTCCAAAATTCCCCTAATGATAGTTTAGAAATTCATATTTATTCTTTCTTTGTTGATGCCCTTAACAATATGAAACTTTAGCTAACTACATTATTTAAAATGACGAACAAGGGAAAGGAGAATTAGCTCAAACTTAGAGAAGACCAATAACTCAAACATGCCCTCTACATCAAAAGATGTTGGTACGGTTACTAAAGAAAGAACTACTCCCTCACAAGAAATAGTCCCAAAAGTAATGAGAATAAGAGAAAATCCTATTCTTCTAAAAGACACGAAACCGCCACAATTTAATGGTAAGGAAAAAGACAGAAATAAAGATTCTGTCTATACCTTTTTACAAAAATGGCAGGACCTTCGAGTTGTGGATCTTGGAGACCTCAAGGGTTATGAGCTCAGCCATTGGAAAGATCCCCACGATAGTTGCAATTTTTCAAGTAATCTTCTTGTTAGATGTGTTTCGATGTGTTTCGAAGGGGGTTTGGGTGAGCCATAACACCTTGTGCAATACATTTATATTCATAAGGATATAATGCTACATCAGAAACAATCAAAGGATAAGATCTAAGCCAAACAATAAGATTTAGAAAGTAGTCTTTGTTTTTTGTGGTCAATAGCTAATTATTTATGCTCTATAACTAAGCATTAAGATTTTATTACAGCTTTATATCCATCAAATGTGCAAGAGTGGTACAATGCAGAGTGCCTCTATAAAGGATGAACTAGTTTTTGGGAGAGGGATGGGATGTAAAGAGGACCTATGTTAAAGATGTTGTTGAGTGCAAAGTGAAAATTCTAGATGTTACATTCAAGTGAAATAAAAACATAATATTTTTTTGTGTTTGTAGCAAACTCTATTAGGGTTACATGCATTAATTTTTAGCATTGGATGTTTCTATGCCCATGTATTTCATTAGGAGGCAAACATTATGCATGCGATTTCATTATAGAAGATAGCAACTGCTATGGAGAGGTGTCTACTGGCAAATCTTGGATCAAGATATATGTGATGAAACTCACCCTTTCCCATCATAGAGTTTGTAATCCAATCACAAGATTGAGACCCGTTAGTGGTCAATCTAGATAATAAAATTTTAAGAGTTATCTTTGGTCTATATGTTGTGTAGTTCTTCCCTCTAGAATTTCAAAACGTTCTCTTTAAAGTTTCGAGCTCATTTAATGAATTGTCTTCTCTCTAAAAAATTTGCATGTTTTTGAGGTTATCTCTTCTTCTTTCTTCTTTTTACATTTTAGGTTAGCTTTATTCATGCATCTTCTTTTTCTTTTTATTTGCTTCAATGGTGGAAACGACACGTCCTAGGCATCCCTACTCCTCTACCTTGAAATATCTAGATTTTAACATTAACCTATAATCACTATTTCTCACATACATTACTTTCAATTCTGTATATAGATATCACAGAGAAACGAAAGGACCATTTCATTTAAATACATTACCGCAAAGAAAGTTTTCTTGGTGCTACCAACCATATCATAGAAGCTAGGAAAACAAACTCACTACAATGTGATAAGGATCCAAAAATTGGGCATGATGACCCCTATCACATTGTAGTGATTTGGCAAAGTTTTCCAAATTACTACAATGCAATAAGTGTCCAACAATTAGACATGATAGCGCCTATCACATTGTAGTGATTTGGACAATTTTCTAAATCACTACAACACTGGAGGAAGCATTAGGGGAGCATTAGATTCCAAAGTTTCCAAATCACTACAACACTAGCACAGAAGCATTAGGTTCATAATGTTTCCAAAAGGCTAGAAAAGAAAATCACTATAATGTGATAAGGAAAAAAAATTGAACATGACGACTCCTATCGAGTTGTAGTGGACTCAATTTTGGGCAATTTTTCTCTAGAGAGAGAAAGAGTTTAGACCAACAGGAAAAGAGCCCTAGGAAAATAAAATTAGGCTATAACATGATAAGGGTCCAACAATTGAACGTGATGGATATGAATGAATGTGATGTGATGGGATGTGAATCCAGATAGATGTGAATGAATGAGATGTGAGGTAAAATGAATCCAGATAGATGTGATGGATATGAATGAATGTGATGTGATGAGATGTGAATCCAGATAGATGTGAATGAATGAGATGTGAGGTAAAATGAATGAGATGTGATGTGAGTGAATGTTATGTGGTTTGAATGGATGAGATGTGAGTGAATGTGATGTAGTTTGAATGGATGAGATTCTATGCATATGTTTATGCATAAAAATCTTTTATGATGAAAATCACACTTTTAATTAAAAAAATATCTTTTATGCACATTTATGCATAAAAATCATTTACGATCAAAGTAACACTTTTATAATAATAAAAATAATCTTTTATGCATGAAAATCAATTATGATAAAAGTAACACTTTTATAATAAAAAAATAATCTTTTATGCATACTTCTATGCATGAAAATCAAATATGATAAAAGTAACGCTTTTTATAATTAAAAAAATAATCTTTTATGCATACTTTTATGCATAAAAATCAAATATGATAAAAGTAACACTTTTATAATAAAAAAATAATCTTTTATGCATACTTCTATGCATGAAAATCAAATATGATAAAAGTAACACTTTTATATAAAAAAATAATCTTTTATGCATACTTTTATGCATGAAAATCAAATATGATAAAAGTAACACTTTTATAATAATAAAATAATATTTTATGCACAAAAATCCATTTTGATGAAAGTAACACTTTTATAATAAAAGAAAATTATTCCTTTATGCATAAAAATCTATTTTGATGAAAGTAACACTTTCATAATAAAAGAAAATTATTCCTTTATGCATAAAAATCTATTTTGATGAAAGTAACACTTTCATAATAAAAAGAAAATTATTCCTTTATGCATAAAAAACTATTTTGATGAAAGTAACATTTTCATAATAAAAAGATTATTATTTTATGCATTAAAAAATAATAATAATCAATATGCATCTTCCATGCATGAAAATGACACTTTTAGAGTATAGAATTGATAGGAATTACTCTTTTAGCATAATAAAAGATAATTCTTATTTCCAAAAATTTTGCCATAACCTCCTTTGTATGGCTGACCATTTTTCAAATTTTTCTACTTAATTTTGTCTTAAAAATTAACTCTAATTGATTTAAAGTAATCTATACTAATCAAAATTCACTTATAAAAGGGAAAACATTATAAAAAGTTTAATTCCAATAATTATCACTTTAACTAGGATAAAGAAGGGTTGATTCTAAGAAGAGAGAGGGGAAAAGCCTTTCGATCAAGGCATAGCATCCATTTATCACTTCAAACAATCATAAACATTAGAAAAACATAAAATCAATAAAGAAAATTACAAGAATCTCTACTTACATAATTTCTTGGAGCTTTCCTTTGGCTTGATGGTTTGAGGGTTCAACTCTTGTTTGTAACAAGAGTGGCCACCAATCTTTGGAAGAGGAAAATGTCAAAACTAGTGAATTATTAATAAATTCACAGTTCTTGGCTTGGGAGGAGTAGAGTAACAGTGCATAAACACTATTGAGTTTCAACAAAGGGGAGGGCTTCTATTTATAGGAAAAAGTGAGCTTCTAACCAAGCCAACTGATAAATAAATTCACAGTTCTTGGCTTGGGAGGAGTAGAGTAACAGTGCATAAACACTATTGAGTTTCAACAAAGGGGAGGGCTTCTATTTATAGGAAAAAGTGAGCTTCTAACCAAGCCATCTGATTCTACAATTTTCCAGATCAGTTTGGTCAATTTTTGACCATTTTTAGGTCAGTTTTGCTCACTTTTTGGATCTAGTTGAAACAGGAGAGAGGAGAGATAAAAATATCTCATTATTTGGGAGTTTAAAACTCATTCAAGCATGTGAAATAGGCGCCTCCTTCATGAGGGAAATTCCCCCATGCAGAGGTGTGTCAAAAATGCATCATTTCACCTAAATATCTCTCTTTTTTAACTATTAACCTTATCCTTAGTCAACTCTTCATCCTATGTGAGTATTTACTCATTTTTGGGAGATTTTTCTTTTATTTCTTCATTTATCTCCTCCCTACATTTGGATGAATCTTATTGGTCCATAGGAACCTTAATTTAAAATTTCGAAAAAATCTTCACCCCCCAGGATAATGCCTCTTGAACAGATTATACTTAATTTCTAATGCACCTTCTGAAAATCTTTTTGAACTTCTGTTTCAAGGGAACTTATTTTAATAAGATGAGAATTTTTTTCCATCCAAAAATATTTAAAATCTGAATATTCTCTCTCCAAAATATTTTCTCTCTCTAGGCCAAAACTGGTAGAAACAAGATCTTTTATATTTCTGAAGAGGGAATTGATTACAGGGGAAGATGCTGGACATCTTGAGAGGCTGGGGAGAAATCTTACAACTAGTTTTAAGTTTGCATGAATATTCGGCTAGGGGACCTGAGAACTCTTTTCCCTAGTACCCGGGACAAAACCTAACCAAATTCTTAAATGGATCCCATCACTATAGTGGTTGGGTGGTTGCTAACCCACGGGACTAATGGATCCCTAAAAATGAGACTCAATTTTAGGCTGGACTGATGGATCCCTAAAAAGAGACTCAATTTTGTTATGGTACAATAGATGAAGTAAATCTTGGGAAAAAAATTACTCTATGGAAAAGAATCAACGACTGTGCCTCTCAATGAGGAAAAAAGCGTTGGTCTCTATGATCCAAGTGCAAGTCTTTTCCTTGATCTGACTATGGGACTTACGGATTCGGCTAGATCAGCTCAGTTAGTTAAGGCTCTTGACTGCGTTAGAGTAAAAATATCCTGGAGGAATCGCCCATGCTTTCCGGGCGAGGGAAGTTTTTTCGGGTTCGGTTTTGGAGGAACCGAGGGATTAGTCTCTTGTCCGGATATACGTGGGCGAGGCCCCGAGTGAGAGACCCTGCCCCACGCAAGAAGTGCTATTTTCGCTGCTAGCACCCTAGAATTCGTTGCGCGGTGGGGACAGGGATCTTTCAAAGCCCAATCTCTAAGCATCACACTATGAGATTAGGACATAGTATCGTGTCCTGTCAACAAGAAGATTTGGACCACCATCTACTACCCATGTCATTCCATGGCAGACTTACCGCTCATTCTACCATGCAAATCATTCCATGGTGGCCTTGTGCAAATCATTTGCATGGTGGTCCCACGCAAATGATTCCATGGTGGCCTTGTGCAAATCATTCCATGGTGGTCCCATGCAAATCATTCCATGGTGGTTATGGAGCATATATTTTATGGTAGTCCCATGTAAATCATTCCATGGTATTCCCATACAAACCATTCCATAGTGGTCCCATTCAAATCATTCCATGGTGTAGTCCATCCTCATTCTTCAAATTTGAGGGTGCAAAAATCGATTCTACCAGCAGCTATCTAATTTTGAAGGGTAAAAACCATTTCCACAATAGGAGGAGGCCTCACATGAAAAAACTCATCATCGCCTATACCTTTCATGCCACATCTTCAAGCTTCCTACCCCACGAGGGGGCTACCCAAATCTTATCCCCACTATGTCTTTCATCTAGCAATGGATTAGTCCCGAACCATACTACTTAATCTCACACTCCAATTTCATGGTCTATCCTAGACCATCTACACCTTTCTACCCTAATAGTGGCTTCATTACGTACTTGAATGATACAAGGGTGCGATCACCCCATTAGGAAGCGGGGTGTGTTAGCCACTTTGTAGGTTAACATGGTTTCACCCGCTTGACCTACCATAGGGCACTTTTCCATCTTACCTACTCAAATGGGCACTTATGGTGATGGAACATATAAAGCGACCTTACTTTGAGCCTAATATCAAATAGGGAAAGTCTAAGGAATTCATTTACATACTTTCTTAATATTAGTTATAGAGATCAATTAAATTTTAAGATTGGTCAGCCTAGTGTAAAAACTAGTCACTTATATATGTCATTTTTGACACTAAGCAAATGTTAAGGATGTTAAATTTGCAGCAATGTGATGAGCTATGGTGGATCAAATGCAAGAATCAACATCATTAGCATGTAATTAAGATGATGATTAAGATGAGATTAGTGAGAAATTAATCTAATACAATAATGTAGGCATGGGTACTCAAAAACCAGCAACTCATTAGGCCAATGCCTCAATTTATAGGGTTTACATCCACAAGATGCCAAGCATCTAATCCCACTGATTTCTCCTTGATTTGTGCCACCTCCCCTACATCTGGGGGCACATTTTCCTAGAATCTTTCCACACCCCTATATTCACTCATGCTACCCTTGATTCATCAGTAGATACCTCTCATCTTTTCACTGCTACTACCCACTCAATATACAGACTCCCTTTTATAGTCTCTTGCTAAGGACTTGTTCCCGCACACACCCATTCACTTGTATATTTCAACACCTCCCCTCAAGTGAATAACTCTAGTACACCTGGACCCTATACCAAGTTTCCCTCTTACTTGGTAGCCTGCGACCAGTGCTCATGATGATGTGAATGGAGTCTTACCTCTTGATCCAATTCAAGATTCAAGGGCACTGTCTATCCTTTTACAACTCAAATCTGGTGTTAAATGATGATTTACAACAGATTTATCTGCATCCACCAAAAATTACATAAAGCCAAGGGTAACTACTGAATGGTTGGGATATCAAACCATCTCTAAATTGCAATATGAAGTGATAAGAATATGTATCAGATACCCAATGGTAAATTTGAACCCTCAATTGCACCAAAATGTAGTGATTAGTATTGATTAATCATTGATTAGTGAAATAAATCTCTATTTTGTGTGCAAAAAATAGAGTGTACGAGGAGGCCAAATGTGGTGCCTTAGAGTTTAAATGAGCTCAAATCCTTTCAAAGGCATCAATAGGAGTTAGTCTAGTAGTGGATCAAGCCAAGAAACAATAGATTTGACCAAAGATTGAATGCTTAATCTCTGTTTTACCAAAGTCACTTGATTCCACTTCGCCTTGAGGAATTTCACAAATCTAAGATCACTAGCATGTAGAGCACCCTTGAAAACCCATGGAACTAAGAGGAATTAGACCAATTCCTTCTGTGTAAGTGTAGATCTGAAATCTTCTCTAGAAAGAAGGTGCCATCGAAATTGCAAAATGTAGCAGCTCCCAGCGGCGGCAGTTTGATCATTTGAGGTGATGGGCTGGAGCTTGGGGATTTTGGCTAGCTATGGCTAAAGTCTTTTGAGCTAATGTTGAGCCTAGAGGGAGAGGGAGCTCCTCCACCAGCTGGGGGTACATAGATTAGTTGAAAAATAGACTAAAATGTGACCATCTCCTAATTATGATTAATAAGGTGATTAGCAAGATAATTAGGCTCAAAAATTAGATGAATCCTAAGCTTGGCTCTGACACCATGTTAAATTTGCAGCAATGTGATGAGCTATGGTGGATCAAATGCAAGAATCAACATCATTAGCATGTAATTAAGATGAGATTAGTGAGCAATTAATCTAATACAATAATGTAGACATGGGTACTCAAAACATATATGCCAAATGGTCCCTCCAAGCGTAAGACATTCCTTTAAGAAAACAGGGTTTCTATGCAAGTTTTCAGTTTTGATTTTGTTTGAATACCATGAATAAATCTTAAATCCGTATCCCAATACTTCTAGATCCATATCTGAATTCCAAACAGAATTCCTCGAATTCTGTTAACTTCCTTAGATCAAAATAAAAAGTCTTAACTTAGTTTCAGATTCGGTGGGGGATTTGAGTGCATTTTTCCTGAACTGGGCACATCGTCATTGATTGAAACTGACGAAGGAATTAGGTCTTGGTCAATAGTCTGAATCAGAGTTTGGGTCTGGAAAGGTTCTGCCTAAACTATCTTTCTCGAAAGGTAATATTTCAATTTCTCTTTTTCTAAATTTCGTTCGTGGAATTTTTTTTTACAGATTTCTAAAACATGAATTTCCTATGAGGAATAAAATAATCATTTATCTCGATCTCCGACTTCAATAGTTTAATTGAATTTTCTCATTAACCATCTTAGTGAATATGAAACAGTAGCATTTCTTCTCAAAGATTATCAACTTATTCATTTTTCTAAATTTTGTGGAAATTAAATAGAGGATTAAGAGTTATTTAAATATAAAAATTCTATATGCATCTATTTATGCATAAAATCTAATTCTGATGAAAGTCACACTTTTATCATCATAAAAATCATTTATGATGAAAATCACTTTTAATATGAAAGAATTTCTTTTATGCATCCATTTATGCATAAAAATCATTTATGATAAAAATCACACTTTTAATATAAAAAATATCTTTTATGCATACAATCATTTATGATGAAAATCACTCTTTTAATATAAAAGAATTTCTTTTATGCATCCATTTATGCATAAAAATCAGTTATGATGAAAATCACACTTTTAATATATAAAAAATATCTTTTATGCATACAAATCATTTATGATAAAAATTATACTTTTAATATTAAAAAATATCTTTTATGCATATGTTTATGCATACAAATCATTTATGATGAAAATCACTCTTTTAATATAAAAGAATTTCTTTTATGCATCCATTTATGCATAAAAATCATTTATGATGAAAATCACACTTTCAATATAAAAAATTATCTTTTATGCATATGTTTATGCATACAAATCATTTATGATGAAAATCACTCTTTTAATATAAAAGAATTTCTTTTATGCATCCATTTATGCATAAAAATCATTTATGATGAAAATCACACTTTCAATATAAAAAAATATCTTTTATGCATATGTTTATGCATACAAATCATTTATGATGAAAATCACTCTTTTAATATAAAAGAATTTCTTTTATGCATCCATTTATGCATAAAAATCATTTATGATGAAAATCACTCTTTTAATATAAAAGAATTTCTTTTATGCATCCATTTATGTATAAAAATCATTTATGATGAAAATCACACTTTTAATATAAAAAATATCTTTTATGCATATGTTATGCATACAAATCATTTATGATGAAAATCACTCTTTTAATATAAAAGAATTTCTTTTATGCATCCATTTATGCATAAAAATCATTTATGATGAAATTCACACTTTTAATATAAAAAAATATCTTTTATGCATACAAATCATTTATGATGAAAATCACTCTTTAATATAAAAAAATTCTTTTATGCATAAAAATCATTTATGATGAAAATAACACTTTTATAATCAAAATAAAAATTTCAATATGCTTCCCGTCTATACATAGAATTTAATTCTAAAAAAAGTAACATTTTTTAATAAAATATTTTTAGTATGCATTTTTCTATACCTAGGATGAAAAATGACACTTTAAGAATATATATACGATGGGAATTACTCTTTTTGAATAAAAAAAAGTAAAACTTATTTTACACAATTTTAGAAAATTTCACCATAACCTCCTTTGTATGGCTGACCATTTTTTAAATTTTAATTCTCTAAAATTAATCAAAATTTCACCAAGAGTATTTAAATCATTCTAATGTAAACATTTTCTACTTATTTAAGAGAAACATTATGAAAAACTTGATTTTATCTATTAATCATTCATCTAGGATAGAGAATGGTTGGATTTATTAAAGAAGAGAGGAGAATGCCTTTTTTCAATGAGGCATAACATCATATTCAATTTAGAGAAGACAAAAATCATAAAAAACCATAAAATGAAATTAAAAAAAGAGAGAATTTCCAACTTACGAAGGAATTTGAGAGCTTTCCTTTGGCTTGATGGTTTGAGGGTTCTACTCTTGTTTGAAACAAGAGTGGCCACCAATCTTTAGAAGAGGGAAGGTCAAAAACTAATGAATTATGAGTAAATTTACAGTTTTTGGCTCTTGGGAGAAGTAGGGTAACAGTGCAAAAACACTATTAAGCTTCAACAAAGGGAAAGGCTTCTATTTAAAGGAAAAAGTGAGCTTCTAACCAAGCCAAATGATTCTAGAATTTTCCAGATCAGTTTGGTCAATTTTTGACCATTTTTGGGTCAGTTTAGTCCACTTTTTGGATTTAGTTGAAACAGGAGAGAGGAGAGATGAAAATATCTCATTATTTGGGAGTTTAAAACTCTCCCACACATGTGAAATAGGCACCTCCTTCATGAGGGAAATTCCCCCATACTGAGGTGTCAAAAATGCATCATTTCATCTACATATCTCTCTTTTTTAACTATTAACCTTGTCCTTAGTCAACTCTTCATCTTATGTGAGTATTTACTCATTTTTGGAGGATTTTCCTTTTATTCTTCTATTTATCTCCTCCCTACATTTGGATGAATCTTATTGGTCCATAGGAACCTTAATTTAAAATTTTAAAAAAATCTTGACCCCGAGGATAATGCCTCTTGAACAGATTATACTTAATTTCTAATGCACCTTCTGAAAATCTTTTTGAACTTCTGTTTCGGGGGAACTTATTTTAATAAAAAGAGATATTTTTCCATCCAAAAATATTTAAAAACTTATTTAATAAGAAGAGATATTTTTCCATCCAAAAATATTTAAAAACTGAATTACCACTCTCTAAAAGATTTTCTCTCTCTAGGCCAAAACTGGTAGAAACAAGATCTTTTATATTTCTGAAGAGGGATTTGATTACAGAGGAAGATGCTGGACATCTTGAGAGGCTAGGGAGGAATCTTACAAAACCTCTGATTTCTGTTTCAATGGATATACCCAGGTATGTTTGGAATAATCATCAATGAGCATGACAAAATAGAGGCAGATGGTGTCCTCATAGGACCACATACATCATTGTGTATAAGGTGTAATTTTTGGGCAGCTCTAACTGAACCATCTTTGGGAAATGATACCCGTTGCATTTTTCCAAGAATACAACCCTCACAAACATGTTTGTTGATAAGGGCTTCAAGATGTGGCACCTCAGATACCATCTCATGATTATGCAAACACAACAAACTGCCAAAGTTCAAGTGACCAAAGCATGCATGCCATAGCTTAGCATCGCTCGTTGCCTTTGTGGTAGAAATTGTACATACAACATGCTTTTGTCTTTCATATGCATCTAGCCTGCTGTAAAGGCCATGAGACAAAGTACCAAGAGCAACAATTGTATTACTGTCAATGCGATCATGAACAATACATCTATCATCTGGCAAACTAAACCACTAAGCCAGCCTTAGTAATGGTAGAGATAGATAACAAGTTCTTCTTGATCCTTGGTACACATAATAGATCTGAAAGCGTGATTTTTCACCATTTGCAGCAATGAGAATAATTTTACCAACTCCTTTTACATGATATGAGGAGTTGTTTGCACATGTTAGAGTGTTTCCCTATGGAGCAGATTCAAGTGATAAGAACAAACTGTGATGAGAAGTAATGTGCTTACTAGTACCACTGTCAAGATACCAAACATGTACATCTATAACAACTATGCATACATCCTTATTATGCGAAGGATCAAAATTGCACTACACAATGAAAGCTCAATCATCATGTGCATAGTTTGCATATTCCTTGTTTTCTGCATTAGATGCTGACGCACCAGCTATATCCATACTTGAGTCTATCTTTTTCGCCTTCTCTAACAGTTTCCTACTCTCATTAATGTAGTGGCCAGGTTTCCTGCAATAGTTGCATTTGCCCTTTTCTTTGGCTTATCACCTTCCTTGTCTGCAGGCTTGCCAAATGACTCTGATTTCGGCTTGTAACTACCTTGAGGAAAGGATTTACCTTTGCATCTTTGTTGACTGGCAACACAAGCCTATCTCCTGTATGCATGACTAATTTTTTTAATCTAGTTTCTCTTCTTTTTCAAGAGCACAAAAACCAACTCCTCAAACTTCAAGGCATTTGGATTGCCTTTCATCACATGAGTCCGATGGTAGAAGAAGAATCTTGATACGAGTTCGATAACACATTCAAGACCGTAGGCACCAATGAACTATTAGGATATACTTCATCAACACTAGCCAAGTGATCCGTAAAATCCTTGTTTTTTGTAAGAAAATTGTCCATAGAGTCTCCCTCATCAATATGCTCTGACTCCGATTGCTTGCATATATAAGCAACACGTGCTTTATTACATACATGGTACAATGATGCAAGTGCATCCCAAGTATGTTTAGAATTCCTATATCACCAAATGTGAGGAATGATACTCCTCTTGAATGAAAAAGTAAGCAACACATGTGCCAACATATCTATTCTATCCCACTTTGTTTGTTCCAATACGTAGGTGGTATGCTATGCTATGGTCATGCACCATGTGAAACTAAGCTCGTATCTGTAGATGTGCCTTTTGCATCATGCTCATTAGAGAAAATAGGATGTTTCTCAGTACCAATCACAACATTTCATAGCCCTTTGGCTACTAATACAATGTTGCATTATATAGGACCATAACACATAGTTGGTCCCATCAAGCTTATCCTCAGTGGATAACATCCGAAATACATCACTATCTACCATTTCTAATAATACCTAAGAAAGTAATCATGCAACCTACAAGTGCTAAGTGCTACTTTGAAGCAAACAACATGGCTGCTAATAATAAGGACATTGACAATGGAGACCTGCAAGGTGTATGAAAGAAATGCAGAGTAAAGTGAGTAGAAATTTTACTCGTAAGATGTAGAGATAGATGTCGTTGTGTGTAGCTTGTAGACAAGATCTGGCTTGGTGAGTGTCTTTTGATGCTTTCTTTATGAATGCCCCCTAAAACGTAAGGACTTTTTACTTTTGTAAAGAATCATCTCAAACTGTATTCTAGAATACTCTTTAAAGTTCATGCATCTCAACTTTGTAATTTTTACTCTTCGTTCTCACTTTTTTCATTTTGCAAATGTATTCTAGAATATGACATGCCAGACAATTTTTAAATTTTTTGTATTCTATAATACACTTACGAGGACACATCAACACTTGTTTGTATTCTAGAATGCAAGTATCTATTTAGGTTGTTTTCATGGTTACTCTTACAATCTCTTTCTTAGTTGTCTTGGTGGTTTTCTTTTGCTACATTACCTTAATTTCTTGTTTGTGTTTGTAGAGCTTTAGTGATGCTTTTTACAATTTTATGGATAGCATGTTTAACCTTGACAAAACCTCAAAGAATTACGAGGAGTACCAAGAAACAAAAAGCTCTTCATAGGAAAGTGATTTTAAAAGCCAAAGTTAGGACGAAGAAGCCAATCCTTTTGAAGCTATCACAAGTGGCGCAAAAAGAAAGCATCCAAGAAGCAGTAAGGGAACACAAACTACTAAGCTTTCTAAGACAGAGATTGTTTGATCAATTCCACACGCCCTACTTGGAGAAGATCTAGATCGCAATGACTGGAACCTTTTGAGAGAAAAGGCTAAGTGGCAAAACATGGTACAGATGAGAGGCCATTGTTTCTTCCAGTTGAGAACATTCAGCATCTGATCCTTCTACAAATCAAAAAAGACTTGCGGTTGATAGAATTTTTGATAGTCGTGTTTGCAACCTCAAACTCTTAAAAATGAAGGACAAGCCTTGTAGTCATATTTGGTAGTGATGTGTGTGAACACACTAGGACCAGCCGAGGTACTTTTTTCCTCTTAGGAGGTTTTTTTCCTCATGCTAGTATACACCTATCTTAGAGTATACTCATCTTTGTATAGCACACATTTATTATCTATCTATCATCTCATTGTGTGCTCTCTTAAGCTTCTCCACTATGTGTGTATGTGTGTGTACATTCATGCAACCCTATTTCCAACATTTGGTATCCTCGCCCCTGTGTTACTGCCTACCCTTCACCCCGAGTCACATGTCTTCTTGAATCAAATCAAGGAACCCAGCTGGGAGAAGAAAGAGGATCGTGAAGTGTGCAATACTTTGTTCTACATTTTTTGGTCAGATTTTCATATCGAGTACGTTTTAGGGGGCATTCATAAAGAAAGCATCAACAGACACTCATCACCAAGCCAGATCTTGTCTACAAGCCAGATCGTGAAGTGTGCAATACTTTGTTCTAAGAAAGACATGTTGAAATATACAAGTGAATAGGGTGTGTGCAGGAAAGAGGCTATAAAAGAGAATGTGTAAATGTGAGAGAGAACCTGAAAAGGTGAGAAGAATCTACTGAGAGTGAATAAAGGGTAGCATGAGGAGATTTAGGAGGTGTGGAGATATTCTGGGAGAGGTGTGGAGATATTCTGGGAGAGGTGTGGAGATATTCTGGGAGAGGTGGAGAGAATCAAGCAAAAGAGGTGGAGTGAATCAAGGAGAAATCAATGGGATTAGGTGCTTGGATGTAAACTCTATAAATTGAGGCATTGGCCTAATGAGAATTTATTGGTTTTTGATTATCCATGCCTCCATTAAGCTATCAATTAATTGCTCACTAATCACGTGTTAATTATCATCTAATCTCTTTATTAATGATGTTGATTCTAGCATTTGATCCACCATAGTTCATCACATTGCTGTAATTTTAACATGGTATTAGAGCCTAGCCTAGAATCTATCAAGTTTATGAGCCCATTATCTAACTAATTAGGATTAGTCAATAATAAAGAAATAATCACTTTTTTTAAGCTATTTAAAATTAAATCCTTTATGCATCTTTCTATGCATAAATTCAATTTTAATGAGAATGACTCTTTTGAAATAAAAATAAATCTTTTATGCATCTTTCTATGCATAAATTCAATTTTAATGAGAATGACACTTTTGAAATAAAAATAAATCTTTTATGCATCTTTCTATGCATAAATTCAATTTTAGTGAGAATGACACTTTTGAAATAAAAATAAATCTTTTATGCATCCTTCCTATGCATAAATTCAATTTTAATGAGAATAGAACTTTTGATATAAAAATAAATCTTTTAGAATGCACAAACGGAGGGAATTACTCTTTTAGAATAACCTAATGATAAACTTTAGTTCCACAAAATTTAAGAAAATTTTGCCATAACCTCCTTTGTATGGCTGACCATTTCTCAATTTTATCATTCAATTTATGACTTGAATTAATCCAATTTGAATTCTAATATCTCTAATCTACTCCATTTTCCAAAAATAAAGAGAGTAAACAATGAAAAGAGTTTGATCAATCTTTTAATTAAACTTTCTAGGATTGAGAAGGGCTGAATTGTAAAGAAGAGAAGGGGGTGGCCTTTCCATCAGGGCATAGCATCAGATTTTAATTCAACATTTACAAAGCATAAAATTTGAGAAAATCATAGATTTAAAAATTCACACAATAAGTAAGAATTAAGCTTACATGGAGCTTGTAAGCTTTCCTTTGGCTTGAGGGATTGAAGGTTCTACTCTTGTTTGTATCAAGAGTGGCCCAAATTCACTTGGAGAGGATTAGGCCAAAAAAACAATTGAATTATCAAGAATTTCAATGTTAAATGGCTCAAAACCAGAAGTAGAGTAACAGTGCATAAACACCATTAAGCTTTTACAAAGGGGGAGGCTTCTATTTATAGGAAAAAGTGAGCCTCTAACCAAGCAAATTGATTCTAGAATTTTTCAGATCAGTTTGGTCACTTTTTGACCATTTTTAGGTCAGTTTAGCTTACTTTTTGGATCTGAGACAGGAGAGAGGAGAGATGAAAATATCTCATTACTTGTGAGTTTAAAACTCATCCACACATGTGAAATAGGCGCCTCCTTCATGAGGGGAATTCCCCACACTGAGGTGTCAAAAATGCATCATTTCCTCTAAATATCTCTTCTTTTTTAACTAATAAACCTTATCCTTGGTCAACTCTTCATCTTATGTGAGTATTTACTCATTTTTTGGGGGATTTTCTTTTAATCTTCAATTTATCTCCTCCCTGCATTTGGATTAATCTTATTGGTCCATAGGAATCTTAATCCAAAATTTTCAGAAAATCTAGACCCTCAGGATGATAAGGTCCTTTTTACCTATTTTCAATTTATTCCAATTGCACATTGGAAAGTTCTTTTTGAATTTCTGTTCCAGGGGAAATCATTTTAAACACTAGGAGGATTTTTATATCCAAAAATATCTTAATTTTGAATTACCTCCCTCTAGACATTCTCTCTCTCTAGGCCAAAACAGGGTAAAATAAGATCTTTCTTTTATTTCAGAGAGGGGAATAATTATAAGATCAAAAGGGGAAGTTCTTACACCTGTACACCTCAAAAACTGGAGGGAGGAATCTTACACTTTTCCTCTTGTGCTTGAAGTGAAGCTTTTTTTCTTCCTCATTGTGCTTCTGGGAGCGGTAGCATAAGGCTCTCTCTGGCTTCATGCAACCTACATTCCAAGTCACTGCATTGATTAGCTAGGTCCTCAACTTTAGCCATCTCTTCAGCAACCCTACTTTGCACTTGGCTCATGTCACAGCTGCCACCAAGGCAAGTTCTTTCTTTGCACCTTCCACCTCTTTCAGTAGACTCAGGTTTTTTTCCTTCACCTTATCATAATGACTTTTAAATATATTAGCATTCGGCATCCCATTTTTAGTGATGTCAGCTTTTCTTCCTCAAGATTAGCCACCAAATCACTCATCTGCTCAGCTTGATTGGCTGACTCCTATAGAGTTGTTCTATTAGGAGTGTCTGTTGGTCTATAACTCGCTATTTTATAAGCCCTTTGCTGATAAAACTTTACTATTGCTTGGTTAAGAATCCCTGTTAGCTCGAAAAGCTGCAACCCTATTTCAGCTTCTGCCTATTCCTTGTCTAACCCAAACAGAGTAAGTACATACTCTTTACCTGTTGCACCTTAGGGTTTAGCGTATCCTTTTTGAGCCTCTGTATTTTTGTGAGAGGTTTAGGAGGTTCTAACATTGCTTCTGATACTGTAGTGGTTAAGCCAAAACCCACCTTGCTTTTGCCTTTTGGATCAAGTGGTGGCATTATGACTACATGTGTTTCTATGTGCATGATGGAAGACGACTCACCTCCCTCTTGATGGCTACTTTCTCCTTTTGACCCCTGGGCTCCCTTGTCATGCCTTCGAGCCTCTTGTCCTTGGAGAGTGTTGATACCTTGTTTCCTTGTCATGCCTTCGAGCCTCTTGTCCTTGGAGAGTGGGAGTGTTGATACCTTGTTCCCTATACTAAGGATTTGCATGTCCACATACTCCAAAACTTATTGCAACAACAAGCAGGGGTTACCTACTATGTACTTATGATCTGCACAATAAGAATTGAGGTTGTTGAAGATTATATGAGCTAAATCTTCTTTAAGACCTTCTACCACTATTAGGACGGTTCTAGAGTTTATCATGCTATGCCTGTCTATGTACTTAACATGAGGAAGGAGACAAACCTCCCTGCAAACCATCTCCATTACAGGATTTGAGATCTGGTTAAAGAACTCCCCATATGGTGACTTTCTCCACTTATTCATGTGTTTAGCAATATTAATATTGCCTGTTTTGATTTTGGAGTAGGACACTTCAAATAGCAGGCTAAAAGCTTCACAAAAATTAGTTTCCTGTGAAGGCTTAACCTCTGTTTCATAGTCTCCAATGGTGAAAATACCCACCCCCTATCAGCATCATATGAGTTGAGGAATTCAATAATGAGGATAGGGTTTAATGAGGATTCCATGAGACTGCCGTCGTCTGATCCAAGCAAGTTGCCTTCAGTCTCGCCATAACATCCTCTTTTTTTAGCACTGAATAGCACAATACCCTAATGGATATGTGCGCTCCATTCTTCCCTAGCATCACTAAGCACAGCCAGCTAGATGAATAATTATGCTTGGTCACCCATCCGTCAGCATCTTGTAGCGGCCTATCAGGGACCTTCGGTATTGTTTTGAGCTCCTTGGGCTCTTCGTGTTGCCTTGAGTCTCCTTGGAAGATGTACCCTGTTTACTTGTCATCTTTGCACTTGACTCAGTGCTTGCTTGGGTTCTCTGGGACATTCTTTCTGCAAACAAAATCACTTGTTAGAGATGATTTTTTTTTGGTATTTGTTTTCTCTCCCTTCTTTTCATAATTTTAGACTATCAATATACAACTATTTACATGCAATGCAATACCCAAGTGTCCTGGGTGAACTACGCTATACCCTTCCAAATAGGACATGAACTTTCGATTTAAAAAATAATAATATCCCCCATCCGAGGCGAGTTCCAATGGCCCTTTTCCCACTTCCTTGCTTTTGAAAGTGGTGATCAAAATCTTGGAGGCTCAAGACCCACAAGATGTCCCTCCCCTTGCTTAGACCCAGTACACTCTTCCACGAGTATGGATACCCAAGTGAATGTGATCATTACAACCAAAGAGGGTGGGTACCAATAGTAATTACAAGATTAAATTAGACATGGTTGCCATGGACAAGAATAGTCAGGTTTTTGAAGGCATTAGAATCAAGGGGGCTGAATAAAGCATAGGAAGGGTTAGATCTAATAAAAAATAGGGAAGTTCTTAAAAATAGCAAGTAGAAATGAAGATTCTAAATTGATAGGTGAATAGAAGACAAAAAATTAGTCAACTAAGGTGAGAGGAAGAATTGTGAAATTAGGAGTGCATGTAGTCCATTTAGGCGAAATCAGTCTTTAAGGTTTAAAAAAAAAGGTAAAAAAATGACCGTTAGGTGGCTCGACAACCTAATCTAGCCCATAGAAGGACTTGTTAGAGTGGCTCAAAGACCTAACCCCCTATCCAAGACATGGAAAGGAGCTATTAGCAACAATCCAGAAAGGATTTGGGTAAAAAATGACAGTTAGGTGGCTCGACAACCTAATGTAGCCCATAGAAGGACTTGTTAGAGTGGCTCAAGGACCTAACCCCCTATCCAAGACATGGAAAGGAGCTATTAGCAACAATCCAGAAAAGATTTGGGTAAGTACAACCTAAACTAGGTCATAATTTAAGTCGCTCAGCCATATGCGTATGAACCTGCTTTTTGTCTAAAGCGGGTACTTACTTATGTCGGATTCGAAAGGCATGATTATACTAAATTTCATGCCAAGGTAGTACCTAAGCCATGAGATTTTAATAAAATACATGTTTTTGCATATTGCGAGAAATTTTGGAAAAATTTCAGCAGAGTCTCTTTGTATTTTGGACAAAATTTCAAATTTTACTTATCCAAAGAGCATAATTGTGTAATTGATGACAAAAATGGAAGGAATCACTTACCTAATTGGAATCAAACTGATCAATCAATTCTAAAATAAACTCAATTAATGCCCGAAAAGCATGTGTATTACACAAAAAGCAAGAAATTCAATAAAAAGCACAATAAATGCATCATGCAAGCCCTATTTCCAAATCAAAAGAGACTAAGTGTGACTCAATTCGGTCTTAGATTCATTTCAGCCTGATATGTATGCATCTCTAGCAAAGAAATTAAAAAAATAGACAAAAAGCACATAAAAGTATATTTTTTAGGGTTTTGGATGACCCAAGAGAGATTGTGAGAGTGCTGGGTGATTCAACTTGGTGAAAATGGTGAGATAATCCCTCAGAATCAAATCGTGTTGCTCCTTTGCCCCTTTTCTTTCTTGCAGGCTATGTAGACTCTACAAGTAGTCCCGGGCTTGTTTTGCTTAGCATGGGCTCGCATGTGGTGGAAAACCCATAGCATCAAGGGAGATGAAGGGGATCAAGAAAAATGTTTTTTTTTTGGCTCTTTGTAAGTGAGTTTTAGCCTTTTATGTTTTAAAATAAGCAAAATCTCAAAAAAGCATGAAAAATTACCAAAAATAGATGGAAAATCATCAAAAGTAACCTGAAATCTAGAAATCATATTTGGACACTAACTAAGCTAAAGAAATAATTAATTATCCTAATTATTCCCAAAAGTATGCTAAATTTAGTGGACCGCTAAATTTAGCTGAGACTGTCGGGCTGTTGGATACTAATGAGATTTTCGATGTGTGTAGCCCTTGATGAGTAGACTCTAGATATGAAATCTTGCAGCCATTGGAGATCATAGCTAGCCCAAAATAGTAGTTTCCTTATACGATACTACTATGGACCAATAGTGAAAGATGAGTCTGATGGGCTGTTGGCATGGTCTGAAACTATGGTTAATTATTCCGTATGGTTTAAGATTTGGTATATCAATGAAGTGTATATCAAAGATGAGTCTGATGGGCTGTTGGCATGGTCTGAAACTATGGTTAATTATTCCGTATGGTTTAAGATTTGGTATATCAATGAAGTGTATATCAAATATGTACTTGACAAGATCATGTTCACTTTTGAGAACAATTGGGCCTTTTTCAGGTATGCTCATATTTACATCACAGCACCCGAGTTGCCTGCTAGGCACTGTAATACTATTTTAAGTATGTAAACAGAGTTAGAACAACTGGGGTTTGGACACAGGGCAAGTTCACAGTGCAGTTCTTGCATGCGTAAGACAATGTTAGATTCTGACTTAGTCCGCCTTTTAAAAATAGCAAACATGGACCCCTGCATGGTATGTAGCACGCAGATTGAAAAATTTGCCCACGGGCACACTCTAAATGTGTCGGATGGGAAAAAGATTTGATATGTAGACCGGTGTACTAACTAGGCATATATCAGGTCTTATCTATATCCGAGGTCAGTAGACCCCTTTTTTTTTTCCAAAAGTGGACCCCCTCTTGGCCAATAGTGCTACAGTTGCCAGATCACTTTTTTGAAGTAGGTTTGATGTCTGTTGGATGCACAAATAATGTCCGATGAGGTCAAATTTTAATATGGTAGTGCTTTGGTATGTGATGAAGCTCTGTTCATGAGCCCTTGGCATTTAGTCAGTTCTAAGGTGATGTTTTTCCAAAATGTGGACCCTTGTATGCCTATGTTTGGCATCACGTCAAATCTTTGCCCAGGAGCATTATAAACAAGTTGCTTCTGGTGCCAAACTTGTCGAGAATAGTATGGGGTTTGACATGCTTGTAGTCAGGGCAATTGACTACCTATGTATGAGAGCTTGTAGCAAAAAGAGGTCAATAAGGGCCTTGTAGAAGCAAACGTGGACCCCCTTTAGAAGAGGACAACAACTGGTGGAAAAAATGCCCTCGTGTGTACGTGAAACCTTTCGAAGGTGGTTTGACTTGGGTAGAATGCTCATAATGGGTCAAAATTTGAAATGCCGGGCCCTAACTACTTGTTATCTGATTTTTACTTGCATGGATCCAATTGAGTGAGGTTACAATGTGTTTTTAGCTAAAAATAGCAGTTTGGTTTCTAAAAATAGAAGAATTTGACTTTTTCTATTCTGAGCATGTTCCCATGGGCCAAATGTCATAGGACAAAAACCAAGGATGGTTCTTGCCACCCTAAACAAGTGTACAAGATTTGGTTCAAATTGGGTGTTAAATCTAAGGTCATCTTTCATGTTGATGTGAACAAGCTCTGTGCCAATCAATTATTAAAAATAGACCTTACATTATCCCAATCCTTACCAAACTTGGTATAGAGTATCATGACACATTCCATAATCCTCATGTGAAATGTCACTAGAAACGTGATCAAACGTGAACCACTGACCAGACCATCTACAAATTGCCCAAAAATCGATGTTTTTTACTTGTTTACTGCCCTATTTTAGTAGCTAGGTAATCTAGTTATTAGGTAATTGATGTTTTTTACTTGTTTACTGCCCTATTTTAGTAGCTAGGTAATCTAGAAGGGAACCATACTTGATAGGCATGGAAAGCTACGTGCAAGGTATAGATCTATATGAGCATAGGGCAATCGGAGTAGACTATGGGTATCGTGGAAGTAGGTAGACTATTAAAATTGAACCAAAGTTGATGAGCCTACAGTCGTAATTGTTTTGCTATTCCATGTATGTGCACGGGGTAATCTGAGTAAATCACGGTCAAATTTTTACCAAACGTGGGCTTTTACTAAGCTGGGGCTTAAAATGATGTCCAAGGCCCTGTTCAGCTGTAGAAAAAGTGACCTTCTATTGCCTGAAATGGTTTGAGGCCTAGTATGCATCATGAGAAACCATTGGAGTGTTCATACGCCAAGGCTTACAAAAAATTGAGGAGAGTAAGTCCCTCTTTTTCCAAAACGTGGACCCCCTATGTGGGCATCTATCCAGAGTGGTTTGATCAAGGTTCTGAAGAAGAGGTTTCCTTGAGACAAATGACCCCCTATCATCAATAGATTTGAACCAACTCTTGTGTGCTTGTAAAGGGACATGGATAGGCGAGTTATGCTAGTTTTTGGAGTAACCATTTATCAATAATCCACCCATCTAGCTAGACTTAACTCCCACGGATCAGTTGTGATGCTATGTGCAAATCTTTGCCTGTGGATAACTTGGAGTAGTTCAAAAATATAGTGTATGATGTCCAAACGCTTTGATATTTGATATGAATTTTGGCCAATGTACCCTTTAGGCATGTGTAAATCTTTAGCTATATCAGGTAATGAGAAGAGGGTGTGGTTACCAAATGTGGACACCCTTCAGCTTAGTTGGCTATTGTAGGCTAAAATGATCTTTTGAGTAGTTTAAGTGCTAATTGACCTGATTAGAGGTTGAATGCCAAGAAACTTCACAACCTATGAATGGAAATGGAATTAAGGTTTTTTGCAAAAGCATATTGCGATTGGGAAACTATAAGGCCTTCTTCCAGCGAAACAACCAGTAAAAAGAATAGTGCATGAATGACCAATTGTACATATCCTTGTTCAAGGCCATCTTTGAGCATTCCAAAATCATAGCATCAATGTCTAGAATCCTTGGATATTGGACATGCTTAGAGTTGATAGCACTATTTTTCCATATGCAAATCCTTGATGTTATATAATAAGCATAAGAACCATATTTTTCCAAATGTGGACCCCTGATGAGGTGGTCCCATGATGGCTAAAAAATCAGGAAATTTTCATGTTTTTAGCTCCTTTATAGGAGTTAGGTTGGACAGAATGCAACCCAACCTTATATGCATCACAAGTACTAAGTTATTTTCATTGGCATACATGAAAATAGGTCAAAAAGTTTCTTTGAAGGAGTCCTAACTTCCAAACATGGAGGCCGGTATAGAAGTAGCCTTTTCTAGTGTCCAGTGCTCACGTAGCTTAGAATATGCCCTTCAGCTTGTTAGAAAATTGTTTGACCAGGTAATCATCTAGTACATATATAAGACTACTTATGTGTAAGAGGAATCTACAAATTAGTGAAGATAAGTTCGTGTTTTTACCAAACTTGGACTATATGCTTATCTAGGCCACTTCATCATGGAGACACCCTTGTCTTGTTTAGGCCGTAACTTTTGACTTACAGCTTTGATTATGGTGATCAAATAGTCGAAAGTTATATACTAAAAATAAAGATTCCAAAATGTGAAAAGAACTTTGCAGAATTGGAAACTCCATCAAAAGTTATAGCTGTTTAGGTAAAAGTGAATGATAAACAATGATCCTTGGATCAATTTTGACTAGTTAACCACATCCTCAATGGAATAGCTACATTAACATAGCTGTATGGATATGTACTCATGGAGCAACTGCTACATTAACATAGCCAAAAGAATAGTAAGTGATAAGCTTAACAAGATATAATGACTATTGAAGATCCTTGGGAGTTCCCATATGCGTTACTCCCTTGTTTTTGTGTTTTTTTTTAACAACCTTGCGAGCAACAGGTTCTTATGGGCTGCTCTCCTTTTTGAGAGAATAGGTTCTTATGTCTTCCGTGTAGCTTTTGCACTTGCGCTTCACATCCAGAGGGTTGAAAAGAGCATTGTGAGTTTGTCTTTGATGCGCTCATAAGCCTCTGTTTGCAGATGTGGGAATTGATTCTTGATTTTTTGGCTCAAATGTTGTTAAAGCGATAGGTAAGACTACTGGTTGGTTACCATTGGGGTTGCTTGAACACATAAAGCTCTTGTGTAGGTGCTGAATGCATGAGAGTGTTTGAGTGACTTGCTTGGTGTTTCTTGGGCCTTTATTCTTGTCGAACTTTAGGTGAAGCTATTGGGGTTAAAGTCGACAGCGAGGCTATCTTCACTTTGTTCAATTTTGGCAACAACCATATGATAGGATAACCATCATAGTATCCTTGTTGTGTTAAAGCACGTGCACAGGAACCCATCTCTGATGAACATTATAAATTGGTAGCTAATGCCTTTGGTGATGAGGTTTGTTTCTTTGAACAGACTTAGGGGACTTTTTGATGCGCTTGGGAATCCATGCTTTGGTATTACCCTTGTGCTTGCACAATAAATGTTTTGATATCCACACTTATTGATTTGGTGGAGTTCTTTGAGGAACTTAAGATAAGGAACACTTCGTAGCATGATCACCTTCCAGCATGTTGTCATCTAAACGTATTGCTTCTTTACAACATTGATCGAATATCTCCGGATTGGATACAATGATCAAGTTGTGTAAGTTGTTATTCTTTAAGCCCAACATGCAACATCTCTTCAATTGAATATCGTTTAATTTTTCCCATGACTCACATCATGAGTCCAAGAGTTTTATCTGAAGGATAAACCTCTAACGGATTCATTTGGTTAACGCTCAATTGAATAGAGTCCTTTTGCTACACTCCACCGATCACCTTGTCTTGAAAACTATGGATAAAGGCTATTTTCAAGGTTCTGAAGTTGGTCTTGATCGTCGGCCTCAATGTGATGAACCATCGACTAGCTTTTCCCTCTAAGCATAGGTTCAATGCATGTACCTTGGTGGGACAGTTGGGATTTCCAAAGGCTTCACATCTGTATTCAAACATTTGAATGAATTGAACCGGGTTTGTTGTTCCGTCGTATTTACCCATAATTTTAGAAATTTGTACGGTCGTATTTTTATATGAGTCATTGAGGCCGTATGTAAGTGCTCTTGTTTGGGAGAGACTCATTGAGTCCTTGGGCTAGCCCCCTTCCTAGACTAGTCAGTATGTCCAAGGTGTGGGCATCCAAGAAAGGGTTGGTACCTATAGGATTTGTGAAAATGTTAGGTAAAGGACCAAAGCCCGGTGGGATTGAAATGACATGGGGTGTAAAACCCGATGACACATTTGTTATAGGCATGGCCAATGGTATTGGGAGGTGTATTTGCAGCATAGATCTCAATGGCTCGAAGATGTCAGCCATTGGATTCAGTCCTTGTGTGATCCCTAGCAATCCCTCTATCGTTGCAATGTCTGATTGCATAAATTCTCCTTAATGAGTAGAATTTTTTTTTTTTTGCTCTTTATATTCTCTCACAGCCCATTACAGCCTCAAGAGGCCTGGCGTTCTCTTCGTTGGGTCAAACAGGTGTTCGTTCGCCCTAATTAGCTTAGGCGCTATACGAACGCGAATGACCTCTTAGACATAATTTTTCAAAAAAAGCATATACTAGTAACTTCTCAGATGAAAGAGGAGGTCCTACAAGCTATTTTCCATCATTGTCTCAAGATGAAAAAAATTATATGAATTTTTTCCCTGTTTCGCAGTACGTTTTTAGTGGGTGTTCTAAAAGGAATTTTTAAAATCTTTGTATGAGGAAGTTGTCGCATTTTTGGAGTACTACAACTTTGTTTCCTTGAGTCGTCCGTGATTTTGTCGTTTATACCCTCAAAAAGTAGCCCAGTAGCCCAAATATGGTTCATTATCGTTCACGCTGTTTTTTGATTTTTCGTGGTTTTTGGACTGTTTTTGCCTCGATTTTTGGTTGAATTTTGAGGCTGTTGGTCGAAGGCCAAAATGATGGATTTTGACTTCGGACGGTTGGGTCCAAAGTCGAAGAGCTTGATATCAGCTTTTTGATGAGCCCTAGAATGCCTCCATCGAAGAGCTTGATATCAGCTTTTCGATGAGCCCTAGAACGCCTCCATCAAATACACTGTTTAAGAGATACGGGCCGCCAAACAGGGGTGTTTTCCAGAGTCCTTTTTTTGGCCGACCGCGACGGACCCCTTTTCACGTCGTGAACTAGCACGGTGCAATTCACACCATGAAGTAGACTTCACGGATTTTATAAATTTTGAGTTATTTATTTTTTAGGGTCGTGTGAACGAAGGGTCTCACGTGAAGTTAAATTCACAAAAATTTAAATTCGATTATTATTATTTTTTGTCACGTAAACAAAAGGTCTCACGCCGTGAATCCTAAACGGTTCACGTCGTGAAGTGGACTTTACGAAAAAAATTAAATTCAAATTTTATTTTATTTTATTGGTCGCGTGAACAAAGGGTCTCACGCCGTAAAGCGGACTTCACAGATTTTATTAAAATTTGAATTTTTTTTGGTTATGTGAACGAAGGGTCTCATGCCGTGAACCCTTAACGGTTCACATCGTGAAACGGACTTCACAAAAAAGTTAAATTCAAAAAAAAAATTGGTTGCGTGAATGAAGGGTCTCACACCATGAACCCTCAACGGTTCACGTCGTGAAGCAGACTTCACGGAAAAATTAATTCGATTTTTTTCCCAATGCGGGCTCCTAGGGCGTGAATCCTTAGGCAATAAAGTTGTAGAAATGGTTCATCAAAAAAAAAATCGAGTCTAGTGGGAAATAAGAAATTTTTTTTGGGGGGGATATTTTTTGAATTTAAAATTAAGGAGATATAAGCATTTTTCCAAAAAGGTAAGTGGGAATCAAAAAAGTCAACCTTTTTATGACACCCTTTACACCCTTCATAAATGACCCCCAAAATGGACAATTTGACAATTCATGAGCATCTACACATTGAATGCTCATTAGCCTTAATGAGTTATGTAAAAAAGTGATTAAGAATTAATCGAAGATTAATCCTTTCACTATTCTCTTTTATACTAATTAAGGACTCTAATTAACCACTAATCTCTAATTAATTCACACAATTGAGAACATCATTGGATAGAGCAAGAGAATGCTAATCTTTATGCATCAACAATTGTATAAATTAATCTAAAATAGAAAAATTAATTAGACTCTTAGATTGGTCTCCTCTTTTGAGGTAAAATTAAGCAGAGTCAAATTTCTCCAATTAATGAAAAATTTGATGTAATTAGGTGTTTTGATGCATCTAGATGCTCTCAAAACACTCAAAAACACCAATTTCGACTACTCATGAGATCAATTTAGACCCCAATTAACACATTTTCTAAATTTTTTACCTCTTGAACAAGATTAATCACCTTTAATGATAAAAACCAGTTCATTAAGAGAAATCAGTCAAATTCAAGGATTTTTTTATGGCTTTAAATTTTTTTTGAAAGATTAAGCTACTTCGAATACTTGCTAACACTCTAATGCAAACAATTTCAATAAAAAATACACAATTAAGTTAAAATTAATGATTTTAGTTCTATGTTTAACACTAAAAAGAGCTAACATTCACTAAAAATTTTACATTATATTACATTGTTTGATGCAATGGATGCAAACTAAGCCTAATACAAACTATGTGCAAGCCCTAAGAACATGAAAAACCACAATAACAACAACAAAAACAACAAATTAAACTAAAAAATAAGCAAAAGGCATTCTTTTCAAAAACAAAAAAGACCATCAAATCCACATCTTTTTCATAGGAAACCATTAATCAAGATAATGGGCAATGGGTAATGCATAGATTAGAGAAAAAATAATGGAAATAGCCAAGGGATGGCTCACCTGCAAAAGCGGCACCAAAAATGTTAAGGCTCACCCTAACCCCCCTTGAAACACATCCAACAAGAGATTACTTGGTGAACCGCAATTGTCATGAGAATCTTTCCAATGGCTGAGCTCATAACCCTTGAGGTCTCCAAGCTCTACAACTCCTTGAGAAGCAATTCCACCACACATCCCGCAAGCATTGCAACTCACACCACCGCGTTGCACTACGGTTACTCGTCCCTCCTCTCACCTCACTTCACTCACACACACTCACTAGCATGCATTAGGGAGAGACATTAGCAAGAGGATCAGCAAGAGCAAGACTCAATTACAAAATGGGAGAGTATCTTGTATTATGAGAGATATTCACTTATATACATGGCCATAAGTGTTCACACTCACTTAAACTATGGTCGACTGGGCACTTTAGGCTCATAAGAGACCTAATGCTATTACAATGACTACTCTCATAATATATCCATGAAGTACATCACTTAGGACTTCATCCTAACTTGCTACCACACGCTCTTGGGAATAGCTATAAATGCTCCGTCACACCATTACGGGCACCCATCCAAGTTGTAGCTTTGGACATCATTGCTTCATATCTTGAATGTATGACCCTTTGGTGTATCTATCGTGACTCCTTGATGTAAGATAATGGTGGTAGATTTTGTTAACCCTAGAATTGAGTTAACAGAACATGCAAAGAAAACATGCCTTGATATCTCCCACATCTAGCCATAATCTTTTAACATGGGAAACGTGGGTCTCTCTGGGCAAACCCTCTCTTAAAACTGCCCATGCCAAAGTTCAATTGCCTAGTGGACAATGCATACAAAGCCTTGGGTCTTTCACAAAAATTGTACATATTATAGCTAACCCACTGGCGTGTAAGTTTTATGTAGTTCCCACAGGTGAAACAAAAGAAACAGTCATCCTAGGTCCAGAACACTACAAGGACAATTAACTCAGCTGTAACAATACAGCTAACCTCAAGCTTCCCTAGAGCAAGGTACCAATGATCCTCTAGGATAGGGAGTATATCGACTTTGATCCTCTACCCCCACCAACGACTTCCACAAAGGGTACTCCCACAATAACCGGTAAGTCTTCCACTACCCCTGAACTACCACCAGAACTCAACCCACCAAGAATATGGATTGGACTCCCGACCAAGAATGGTCTACAACGGTGGCAGGCCCACATATATCCTATGGTTTACACCAATCTCATATTCTTGGAGGCATGGAAAGCTCTTGGAAAACCCACACTAACAAAAGAGAACACATATTCAAATTTCACATGAAATGCATTTAATGAGTGTTGGGTCTTTCATTCTTGAAATTTCTATTAAAAATAACCAGTTGGAGTGTAGATTTCATGTCATTGATGTAGGGGCACTCCAAGGCCAGATTATCATTGGAAAGAAGTGGATTGATGCCACTCACTGCCTACCAAATCAATTGGCATGAACAAACAGCCACCATGGAAATGGCCAGAAGGCCATTGTCCTCTTGTGTCCCTAAGAGGAAATCATACACACACCCTTGCCCCCGACTGCCCTTACTCATCCCACCCTATCCTCATCACCGGCAATCTCCCCTATTCCCACACCTCATGACTCACCAAAACCGATCGATCGGTCACTGTTGACATCATCCACCATTGACAAACAACCCTCATCAACATTACCCCTCAACTCTACAACGTCGACCACCTACACTGCAAGCACCCCAAACTTATATCTTTATCATGACAATTAATGGTGGGTGCCTAAGAATCTTCTTGCAGGTCAGGTATTCTACGATGGCTACACAGAACTATGAATCCCCAAACGGCCATCTCTAAAACCCAAGCACAAAAAGCCAACTAAGCTAACAAACACCAACCCTAAGATAAAGCTTCAACGTTGGCTAGTCCTTGACCACTTGTTAGAGTACAAGGCTACACTCGCCTCTGGCTACCCAAGCATGCTGCCTGTCCTCATTCCCCACAAAAACTCCCTAGAAAGCCGCTACAAAAGGTCCCATAACCATGGTTCGGAAACCCCAAGCATAGCTAAGCCAACAACGCTAAGTGCCTACCAACGTGCTCCAAGCACAAGGCTTCCATGAAGGCAACACACACATGTGGCTTCCCAAGCCACAATCAAAAGCCTCTCCTCCGCATTGACACACACCTTATAGCTTAAAGCCTCGTCGACAAAAAATCTGAAAGTCTTGCCAACCACAGACCTTCATCACTCGGCAGCATTGTGCGTGCCCAAATGTCTCTTAGAAGCCCAAGGCTTCCATGATGACTATTCCATCATTTGGCTCCCAAGGCAGCAGTTTGCCCAAACCACACCCACCACGATAGTACTTGTCCAATCAACAAAGATGGTTTGGTGACCAACAATGTCAAAACCCTAAGATCTCTCTAGATAATTGTTATGCATAAACATGCATAAATCAGGCATAAACTCATCCACCCGACCACCCTCGAGCCCAAGGGATGCACACATGAATTATAATGAAGTACATCATACCTTTACCTTGATGTCCCATACCATCAAGAGGTATAACTCCAATCCAATAGCATGTAGCTATAGTGTGAAATGGTAGGTGAGTAGATATAATCCTCTATACAAGAGGACATCATATCATAACCTAGCCTCAAGATAACATCAAGAGACCATAGCCTAAGCCTCAAGATAACATAGCCTAAGCCTCCAAGCCTCCCTTGAGTGTGCCCCATGCCCCCATTATATAGGAGGGCCCTCAAGTGACTCTTGACTCTCCATTTCCCATGTGTGACCCTTGGATGCCTGACCCTAACCTTAACCCCTTAAGGTTAGTCCTAACCCATGCTCCACTAGAGCTTGTTCCCATGCTCCACTAGAGCTTGTTCCCATGCTCCCATACTCACAAGCTTAATGTGGGTTAGCCTCCTAGTATATGCACACATAATGTGCATATAACAAATAGGCAGGCAAGTCCCCTCCTCCTTAACAAAATCCTCTGGACTTGCCCGCACCCAACCCATGGGCACTCCAAAGCTCAATTTGCCCAACCCTTTTAACCCACGGAGCCTCATCCACGAAGCTCCACCCCGCCCCTGGACTTCGTCACCAAACCAAGGGGTAGTGCTCGAATGGCCAAGCTTATCCAACCACTCAAAGATAAACTCAAAGGTAAGCTCACAACTCTAGCCACATGGGCCACTTAGTACAAAACCCTTTTTAGGGGTGCTAACCAATAAACACACGCAAAAAAAAAAGAGAGTCTCTAGGTGATTAGGACCACGAGCACACCTTTAACCCTCGCTCATGCACAACACCTATAAATCTCACTGGGCTCTGTCTTATGTGCACACACAGCATAAAGCTTCATCATCGACAGCCATCCAGGTACATCTTTGGATGGGGGGACCATGGTGAGCACAAGCCTGGTCCATGGTACAACCCATTGCCTAGACCTTCTTAATCACCCCTACTGCACCCGAATAAATGTGCCTCATGATTAATCAGTCCTACTACCCAAAACTTCTTCTTTGGCTCAACACCTATTGATCCTCGACATCAACTACCACTCCTATCAACATAGGATCCCAGAGCTTCAATGACAGAAGAAGACAAAGCATATAAAAAAAATGAGAGAACACCACATCTTGATGACTCAACATCCACAGGAGCCAAGATACCCATCAGGATGTCTTGACAAAGATGCTAGAGCTTCATGAACATTGCCATCGACATCTAGCATCTCGGAGTGCAAATAGTCTCCATGTATGTTGCCTCCTTGTTCCTTCGGAATTCCCCCCTCCCCACTTGCTTACTAACCCCATCGTTTTACTAACTCCTCTTTAACCATACCACCTCCCACTTGGATACTGGTCATTATGTATTACATGCTAGTCTACTCATTCAAGTATTATGACTCCTCTAATGAGGATGTCCCGCCCCGCAAAGGTGACAAAAAATGAAAACATACTAAAAATAAAATAAAGAGTACTACTCAGCACATATAAAAAAGCAAACTCATAAGAGCCCATACGACTGGTTGGATACTTAATCACCAGTACTCCACTAACTTCTTTCAATCTTACTAACTCCCCCACCCCCTCTCAGTTATGGAGAAACGGGAGAACCAACCAAGTGCGATACTTCCCCATGTGCCTCGACAACCCCTCACTAATCACTAGGACGCGATCCACTTCAGGAAGGGGAGTATGTTAACCACATATTAGTTAACACATTCCTATGACAACTATGTCCGCACACTTATGTAATGGACGCCCGTGCCATATTGTAAATCTCGTCATTTGATGAGGGAAACTCCCTAAAGAAGCTCCCGAGTATTGAGCTTCAAAGGACAGACAAGAGGATCTTGGTCAATTGGCCAAACCATAGAGAAAAGCCTTGTAACTATGTTTTGGGTGCCCCGGTTCACTTACTCCTGGGTGTTCGAGTGGGAAAAGGCTTAGAACTATAAAAGCCAATTTCTCTAGTTTGTAACCCATTCTCCCATTTGTGCAATAGAAGTGGAGTGTTCTCTCTCTCCCTCTCTCTTGTAACTCTGATCTAGCATGTGTGGTGTGCTATCAATTGTTCCGTCATGCTTCTCTCTCTCTCTCTCTCTCTCTCTCTAGTCTCTCTCTCTCTCTCTCTCTCTCTCTCTCTCTCTCTCTCTCTCTCTGATGATTAGGCTAACCAATATGCAATCCTCTTCCGGAGATCCCACATGATCTTCACGTGAAAGCTTGCATCACCCGTTGGATTAGAGCAACTGCCTTGGTGTGACAACGAGTGCGGGAGGACGGCGGTGATAAGCGGCTACGGTGGAACTCTTGAGCCATGCTCGAGCTCGGCAGATAAGAAACTTCCCATGACACGTTAGGGTAGGGTCACCTTAACAATGAAGCAGATATAACTTTAATGAGCAACATCGCATTGTATTGTGCCACAACATAAAATAGAATCAAATGCAAACTAACACATGAAACAGAATTAGATGAGTTGAATAGACAATAGATACATCAGCCATATTACATTATTGTGATGAAATAGCACATGGAAGATAATCACATGCAATATAACGCGATATGTTTGACAGACATGAGACACATCAATCATATCGTGTTGTGAGATGAACTAGCACATAGGAAAGAATCACATGCAGTACAATGCGATATGTTCAACAGACATGAGATGCAACATATCGCATTGTGATGAACAAAAACAAAAATTGATTTCAAATGGATGATTTGAGCAACATACTGCAAATATACGAACCAGATATAACTTAAATGAGCGATATCATGTTGCATCGTGCCATGACATAAGCACTCTCTCTCTCTCTCTCTCTCTCTCTCTCTCTCTCTCTCTCTCTCTCTCTCTCTCTCTCTCTCTCTCTCTCTCAAAGTAGGGAGGCAACATGGTAGGCCTATCTCGATAAGTTGGACAAACATAAGATGCTCTTTGAGAAAAAGGAGTGCAACAATACATGCGATTTAATGGTCTCCTTGCCACATGGCATTTGTTGATTCGATCAATTACAGTACCTTGATCATTACATCGATGTCATGTTGGTGGAGGGCGATCATTGGTTTAGCCATATGCTCATTTCTCAAGAACCATCCACTTTGAAAATAGAAATCACTTTGCCCAATTTCACATGCATTGTTTGCCCATTTCTGCCCGTACTTCCCTTGACATTCCCAATATTCCATCCATTTCAACCGTCTTTGAATACTTAATCTCACAAATATCACGCCACACACTCGTGTTTCAAGCTTTCTAATGTTTCCTTAAAATGCTACTCCGCACTCACATTTACAAATTGAAAGTTCGCTTCCACGTTCTAAAGGTATGCAAGTACATGTTGTATGGCTTTTCAATCTCTTTATTGCTGCCGCTAATAGAAAAACTTCATTAGGCTTTCAATTTAAGGTTTTTGGCATACATATTTCAATACAAAGTGATACCATTATTTCACTTATATAGGCTCGTGTCTATCTCATTGTTATGCATCCCTAAGATACAGCCAAAGCATATGAAAACGATATAAATTTTCTCATTATCAATGCAAAGCAATATTGTTGTTTTATTTATATAGGTTCATCTATATTGCATTAATATTCATCCTTGGGAGGCTCCCTTTTTGGTCAACTCATTCTTAAATATAGATTCATGTTTTCTCCTCAGCAATGCAATACAATACAAAGTGATACCGTTGTTTTACTTGTATAGGTTCATCCATATTGCATTGTTATGGATCCCTGTGAAGCTCCCTTCTCGGTCAACTTATTCTGAAATATAGATACATGTTTTCTTCTCATCATGCAGTACAAAGTGACTATTGTTTTATTTGTATAGGTTTGTTCATATCACGTTGTTATGCATCCCTGTGAAGTATTGTTGTTTCATTTATATAAGTTCGGTCCATATCACATTGTTATGCATCCTTACAAAGCTCCCTTTTCGGTTAACTTATTCTTAAATATAGATACATGTTTTCTCCTAATCAGTGTAGTACAAATCGATATTATTGTTCCATTTACATAGGTTCATCCATATCACGTTATTATGCATCCTTGTGAGGCTCCCTTCTCGGTCAACTTATTCTTAAATATATATACATGTTTTCTCTGCATCAATGCAATACAAAGTGATATCGTTGTTTCATTTATATAGGTTCATCCATATCACATTGTTATGCATCTTTGCGAGTCTCCCTTCTCGATTAACTTATTCTTAAATATACATATATGTTTTCTCCTCATCAATGGAATACAAAGCAATACATTTGTTTCATTTTATATAATTACGTCCATATCGCGTTATTATGCATCCCTGTGAAGTTCTCTTCTCGATCAACTTATTCTTAAACATAGATACATGTTTTCTTTGCATTAATGCAATACAAAGTGATACCGTTGTTTCATTCATATAGATTTGTCCGTATCGTGTTGTTATGCATCCCTACAAGGCTCCCTTTTTGGTCAACTCATTCTTAGATTTAGATTCATGTTTTCTCCCATGAATTCAATACAAAGCGATACCATTGTTTTATTTATATAGGTTTATCCATATCGCATTATTATGCATTCTTGTGAAAAGCTCCCTTCGTAGTAAACTTATTCTTAAATATAGACACATGTTTTCTCCTCATAAATGCAATACAAAGTGATCCATTGTTTTATTTATATAAGTTTGACCATATCACATTGTTATGCACCCTTGCAAGGCTCTCTTCGACGAGTAACCTTCTCCACTATCTGAATGAATCGCACAATGTGAATTTGTTTTTTCTTTATTCATGTGTTTATGTTAATGCCTTTTATTATTTTCAGATCACCGATGAAGTTCTTTTCAAGGTAGAGCAAGATGTAATTCATGTATTTATATAAATGTCTTTTTTATAAATGTCTTTTATATAAATGTTCTTTTCAGGGTAGAGCAAGATGTAATTCATGTATTTATATAAATGTCTTTTATTATTTGTAGATGGCCGGTGAAGTTATTTTCAAAGCAAGATGAAAATGGCCGGTGAAGTTATTTTCAAAGCAAAGCAAGATGAAAATGAAGAGGAAACTTCACAAGAGATACTATTTAATTTCTTGCACAAGATTAACCAACATCATCTCTGCTCGAAAATTAGTGAGATGTTTAATATACAATTCAATTTGCTTGATATTTGTAGGGAAACATAATATTATTTGAATGACTAGTCCCCTTGAGCCCTTAGGCACAATAATGGCTCATTACAAGAGCCATTTTCTACACCTCTAACCATATGATTTTATCACCCGCCCAGCGTACATGGATGTACACCTATCACATGGGATACATTGTGTCATTGGATAGATCCGGACCTCATCACACCAGCTACGGATTGAGACAGGGCGATATGCGCATCAGATCTTGGATGACTACATTTGTCTGCTATGCTACCAGAAGACAGAGACAGAGGATCACTACATTTGCCGATGTACAATCTATTATGAGATCCGAGGGAGATATCACTGCCTCTTCCGCGAGGGTTTTGGTCCGGTACACACAGGGTCATGGAGTTTAAGGATTAGAGATGCCTGGGATTGTTCCTACTTGAGCTCAGGAGACACAGAGAGACCCTCTTGGCAGACAGGAGACCGAGCCATGATGTACCTAGACAGAGGACCCTCTTGGCAGACAGGAGACCGAGCCATGATGTACCTAGACAGAGGACCCTAAGAGATTTTTTCGGCACCAACACTAGCACCAACACCAGCAACCTAGCCCACACATCTCCTGATACCTCCTCCATTGGGCCATCAGGGCACTGACCACGCTCCCAGGGAGTCACCCCACTGATAGAGCAATCATCTTATGTCGTGCTTGTCGGCCACGCCCACCAGGATCCCGACCACGGCATCCTCTCACCATCGCCAGATCAGAGCCATTATTGCTCGGCATTGGAGGCGCCTACCTCGCTTCTACGACCTCTCCATTCTAGACAACCCCATGGCGGATATAGTTGATCTAAGGAGAGGGCAACACTTCAACTGATCAGCATACATGGATCTACCTGATATACATTTTCCAGCATTTTCTACTCTTATAACTGTAAGACAATCAATTTATTGTACTTTTTAGTCTCATTTAGTTGTTCTCTTTGATGAGACACCAACTTCCGATGTACTCTCAGTTTTGGTCTCATAGGCCATTATGGCCTCTTAGAGACGTTAATATATCATTTCATTTCTCTCTCTCTCTCTCTCTCTCTCTCTCTCTCTCTCTCTCTCTCTCTCTCTCTCTCTCTCTCCACTACATGTTTAGCTTCTACATGGACACATTGTAGCATTGTCATACTCATGGATGTTTTGTTTTATCTTATCCAATGATGCATCACACCGCATGAGAGAGAGAGAGAGAGAGAGTAGTGAATTGTAATCACACTGCATGCCATATTACCTCCCCCCCCCTCTTGTGCCCCCTAAAAAACAATGCTCCAACTTCCTTGCTTATCTACCTTCACCCTTGACCTCCCCCCATCACCACCAGTCCCCTCTGCCTTCTTGTTCATTGAAAATTTGTTGAAGAGACATAAAACAACGATGATGACAAGATGAAAATTTTTAATGTCGTGTGTGTGTGTGTGTGCACATGTGTGTATAATGTATTGTATCACATCATAATTAACCCCCCCCCCCAAAAAAAAAGAGAACAGCAAAAAAACGATAATCCAACTTCCTTGCTTATCTACCTTCACCCTCGACCTCCCCATGACCACCTAGAGAGTCCCCTCGGCCTTCTTGCTCATTGAAAAATTGTTGATGAAGAGAGATAAATAATGATGATGACAAGATGAAAATGCATCATGATTCTTAAATTATTGTGTGTGTGTGCGTGCATGCGTGCGTGCGTGTGTGTGTGTGTGTGTGTGTGTGTGTGTGTGTGTGTGTGAGAGAGAGAGAGAGAGAGAGAGAGAGAGAGAGAGAGAGAGAGAGAGAGAGAGAGAGAGAGAGAGAGAGGTTAACACACCACAATATTGGCATATCCCATGATTATGCACATAATTCCTTTCCCCTACAACCCACAAAGAGGAGGGGAGGGGGAAGGTATTGTTCTAAATACAAGGCATTTGCATATGTAATTTGGGGTTAACATGCTCTCTCTCTTAAAAAAAAAAACCTAACAAATTAAAAAGTCTTATCATCCTCCCACTAGACTCAATCACCACCACTGCCAATGTGATAATGCTCTCTAGTGGTTGGAAGATGGAGGGACCCAACTTTGGTTAGTTTAAATATGTTTAGTGTTTCTTCAAAATAAGAAGTGATCAAAAGAAATCTCTCGAAGTCAAGTATTTATGAGGCTCAAAAAATGCCTACAAAAGTTGGAGCCTCAATAGTACAATTTTATAATCCTTGACATAAACTTACAAATGTGCATTTTCCTTAAACGGTATGATATATATTCAGATGTTGCACTTACAAATGTCTGTTTTGTCTCAATATGTTTGAATATAATTCATTAGTTGCTTTCTTTAATGTATGCCCGTGCTAATTTTGGACACACATCTGTGTGCATCAATTTGGTCAGAGCTTCATGACTCATTGTGTATCTAAATTTAAAATAAATTTATCACATTCTTATTGAATATTATAATGATTGCTTTGTGTACGTGCATGCTTTGTTGGACTTAAATTTCTTCTACTTTTAATGTACCAACAATCACAACTTGCCAAAATATTTAAGAGTTGTTAAAGGATTTTCTTGATAAAAGTGGTTAAAGGCTTTTCTTGACAAGATATAGGTCTTGAGTATTTAAGATGGTTAAAGGCTTTTCTTGACAAGATCTAGATCTTAAATCTTTAAGATGGTTAAAGGGTTTTCTTGACAAGATCTAAGTCTTGAATGGTCAAGAAGGCCACTAACAACATGTGAGCTTGATATGATGAAACCATAGAGGCAATGCAAGTCTCGTCTTCTTAGATGTGAAACATTTATAACTTAAAGGCCACTAACAACATGTGAGCTTGATATGATGAAACCATAGAGGCATTGCAAGTCTAGTCTTTTTAGATGCAAAAAATTTATAACTTTTTATGTATACAATTGATATTAAGTTGCCTTTTAAATTGAATAGTGTAAATAGCATTCACTTCTTTGCATGCTCTACTGAGAATTGTGGATAAGTAAAAGAATTATTGTACTGAGAATTACTATTAGCCATTGGCATTTAGGACCAGCTTTATGACAACCTTTTGGTGGACTCTTAGACTGTGCTTTTTTGGTGGACCTTTATATTGTACTTTTTTGCATGCTCTATTGTGCATTATGAATAATTATTTTATGAGGCATTTGAATATCTACAAATAGTACTTAGTAGAAGATGATTTGATTTACTTTATGTCTTAGTAGAAGGTGATTCAATTTACTTTATTAATGTATACTTTTGAATTCTTTTGTATTTACAACACACATCACTATCTACTAACTACAAGTGTTATTGTTTCTTTTAAATTTGAGAGAGGGGTTTATAGGATGGTTGTATAAGTTGTGTGCATAAATAATACTATGCCACATATGTCATGAAACTTGTCACTTTTTACTTTTTTATGGAACCACTTTACTAAATGTTATTTGTGGAGCTTAGATTGTCACTCTTTTGATCTTCTTACGTGCCAATTTGCACTTAACTCTCTTGTCCTCTTTCAAGCACTTACACTCGTTAAACTACTTTTCAAGTCTCAATAAGGCAAAGTAATTATAAATTAAGAGTAAGTGATGTTCCGTTTCTTTTGTTTTTCATACGATAGTTGAACTAATTCTTTTCTTAGGTTCAAGAGTCCTTTTTTGAAATTTCAATAATAACCTCGAAACTATTTTGTTCTCAAGTTTCAAAATTCATTATCATACAATCTTAACTCCCCAATCTACTCCTTTCAAATTAGAATATGCCAAGATTTGTAGGAGTTTTTATATAAATCATTACTCAAAATTTCATGTTTTCTAGTAACTCCCAAATCTACTCCTTTCAAATTAAAATCTGCCAAGATTTGTAAGAGTTTTTGTATAAATCATTACTCCAAATTTCATGTTTTCTAGTAAGTCTTTCAAATTTTGTACCAAAGTTGCACAAGCTAGAGGAGAATTTTCTCTAGCTCATATATATATCATTGTAAAGAAGAAACCTACCACATGAGCATTTACCAAACATGAATTTTAAAACACTTATGTTGTATCTAATAAGCAATAGAACACATCAATTGATTGAATAGTCCTTAGATTTTGTTCTTTGGTTTTTAGCATGCTATTATTGTTCTCATTTGAAACCTTCTAATTATTCCACTTATAAAAGTTTTGAAACGTATACGCATGTGTCCACTCATGTTTTAACTCTATAAATGAATGCTTTCCTTATCAAAATTTCATGTTTTTGGGTTAGCTTCTAAATTTTGCTTCCAAAGTTGCACAAGCTAGAGAGTAAGATTTTCTCAAGCTCATATATATCATCATAAATTCAAAAGATGTTAAACTATTTGCCAAATATTAACTTTACAACATTTTGTTTTTATTTAATGAGTGAAAGAACATGTTCATTTGTGTTTAATAGTCCTAAAATTTTGTTGGTTTAAATTTTTGGCGTGGTTTGGTAGGCCATGGTTATAATCTTGAATCTTCCAATTATTTCAGTCATCATAAAAGTTTTGAATCTCTTACTTGTATGTGTGTGTTGCTTACTTGAGATCACAACAAGTATAGATATAGATAATTGATGTATTTCTTAGTATTTAAATCCATCAGTTTACTTGTATGTGTGTGTTGCTTACTTGAGATCACAACAAGTATAGATATAGATAATTGATGTATTGCTTAGTATTTAAATCCATCATTCATGCTTAACATCTAGAGCTAAAGTTAAATAAACAAAAAAATGAATTTAAAAAACTAAACCAGATCACAGTTCTATGCATAGACTACTAAAATTTGAAAACCAAGTACTGCAGAATTATGTGTTGGAATTATCAGAGTCTTAGTGGTGTGAGAGGTTACAAGGTTTTTTAGGTGTGAAAACCACCTCTTAGTAAGAGTCAAAAGATAAGGCCTTGGTGCCTATAAAAGGGTATTGTACTTGGTGGTTTCATTATGCTTTCGTAATACAATCATTCTTGTGTTGTGCCCACTTTTCTCTCTCTTATGTTCAAGCTCCTCTCCCCTCGACATGGTATGAGAGCTACCACCTCCACTTTGATCCCTTCATATGCTTGCGTTTTCCTTCCACATCAACATGGTCTAAACGCTCTCATTTGCTATTCAGTATCAGCCAAGCTATGAACATTCTTTTTTATCACCTTATCTCTTTGATGTCCGATTCAACCGTGCCATTAATGTTTTGATCTACATCAGAGCCTTCATCTACGAGAGAGCCCACACATGAGCATTTTTTGGAGGCTAAGGTGATATCCATACTCTAAAGGTTGCTTTCTCATTTTCTTCATCCTATGCACATCATGATGTTAGCACCCTTCATCGAAAAATTATCTGGAACCGGTTTTCCAACACGACAAGCCAAGGTTCAATTGCTTCTCATTTGGGAAGGAGTATGTAGTGTCTGGTAATAATGATACAGATCCAAGATCCAAAAACCAAAATCGCGTCCAACGAGACTTTTGGTTTAAAGAGCTAAGCTCTAATGAAAACACTATTACCACCATGTTGTGAGCCCTCTTTTTTTTATTTTAACAGGGGATGACTCACATGATCAAGCTGTATGTAGAGCCCATAATACCACTAGAGTACACACCTCCAGAAAAGGTTCTATCATATCATCATCACATGACCTACTATCCATGGGGTGTTTCCTATGGGGGCATCACCCAAGATATTATTCATATGGGTAGATCATTATTATGATCTACCAGCATCCATGGGGTGCTACATCATATGGGAGTAAGACTCCACAATGTTTGGTGAATTTATACCATACAATTGGGAATTAATTAACACCTTCCATGCCTACATGACCTAAGATATTATCCATATTCATAGGACTCCATAACATTTGGCGGATTTCCACCACAATTGGTGGGTTTGTTAGACAAGGAACCCAATGGAGACCAACTATAATTTCACACAACTAGAGGGTGAGTCTATTATAATGGACCACATAAACTAAGATAGATATCTCAGCTAGAGGGCGAGTATATTATGGACCACATAAACCAAGTTAAATATCTCAATTGGAGCTCAACTATACAATTTCATAAAAACGGATGGTAAGTCTATTAGGGACTGTTTGAAGGTCGTGGCCTGGCCGCCACAATCCCACATGCATAGAGTCCCAAGCAATGGGATCATCTAATAAGTAATAGAAGACTAGGGCCATTCTCATTCCTCCTCCACCAATTCTTTCTTAGGGCATGCATTTGCTCGGTCCATTCCTTTTCAAGCTCTTGTCGCATGGTGTTCATCTCTATCCTTATGTGCAGCTGTATCTCCTCATAAAGGGCCTCATCTCGTCGGCCCATCTCGCAAGCCTTCGTGAGCTAGGGGACATGATCCCTTCCCTCAGTCTTCTGTGGTAGGCATTTGGTGCCTGCATGGGGGTGTGAAAGGCTGTCTCACCATCCTGTTCTCCCTTGTGGGATTGAGACATATTTTACCCTCGTTGCTGCCTTGTGGGGGCCTGACCGGGGGTGTGTGGGAAAAGGGAGGCAAAGCCCTATACATAGAGCATGCAGAGGCACGTAGGTGGGCAGCGTAGACAGAGGTGTGCAGGCTACATGCTGAAGCGCAGGCAGACAGAGGCGCACAAAGCAGGTAGATAGGCGCGCACAAAGCAGGCTACATGCTGAAGCGCAGGCAGATAGGCGCGCACAGAACAAAATACGGGGGGCTGCCTGCGCATAGGCCACAAAGAGAGAGAGAGAGAGAGAGAGAGAGAGAGAGAGAGAGAGAGAGAGAGAGAGAGAGAGAGAGAGAGAGAGAGAGAGAGAGAGAGAGAGAGAGAGAGAGAGAGAGAGAATCTTATTGGTTCGTTCGTTTGTTTTTTTTCTGTTTTTTGTTTTTTTTGTTGGGATTTTGTTGTGGAGTTCTTTTAACAAACAAGAGGAATCTCATAAAAATGGTCCTACCTTTTTGTTTTGAATGGGAAGATGAAAAATCTTCTGTGATTCTTATTATTATTTTGGGTATTTTTCAAAGCTGTAATGTTTCACCACAGCAGTAACTCAGTTGTGGAAGAGTACGAGTGTTATCCTGGAGGCCCTGGGTTCGATCCTATGTTGATTATGATGGATGCGCACCCTTGTACAAATTGTCAATAATAGTTGTATACACAAGCCGGGTGTAAATATCCATTTCTTGTTAATTTCAAGCTTGCCTTAAAAAAAAACTGTTTTGTTTATGAAAATTATTCAAGCTATAATGGGGGCTCCTCCATAAATTATTTAATGGTTTTCCTAAGGTTAAACATAGAGCCTAAGATTTAACCTTCGCATACAAAGCCTCACATTCCCCTCCCCCCAACTAGCTCGCCCTCCACCACAGTCCTCCACCTCTACTCACTCCTCTCCTCTCCTCTCCTCCACCTCTACTCACTCCTCTCCTCATCACTCTTCTTCACACAGAGAGAAAGAGCAAGTTGGCAAATAGAGCACTGACGGAGACACATGGAGAGAGAGAGCAGGTTGTGCCACACAAAGCAGAGAGAGAGAGAGAGAGAGAGAGAGAGAGAGAGAGAGAGAGAGAGAGAGAGAGAGAGAGAGAGAGGCCGCCCCGTCCTCCCACCATCGCGTAGACAGAGAGAGACAAAGCATTGACGGAGACAGAGGGACAAAGAGAGAGCATCCATTGATAGAGAGAACAGCTCGCCACATAGGACAACTAGAACCCTCAAGAATCCTCCTCTGACAAGACCCTAAAAGAATATCACATAACTAGGTTCCAGCGAACTAATTAATTGAAAACAAAAATTTGGCACCCGCGTAGTCCGACCTTTTACAGCACAAAAATATAATATTGGCACTCCGTCATTACCTTTTTTATGAATCGTGCGTTGGAGGGTGTAAACCGCACACACATGCCGTGGAGAGTCAGAGGTTGGAGAGGGTGGCTCTAGGCACGAAGTGGGGAAAGCACAGCGTGGTGATCACCATTTGCAAGCGTAATTCTCGCCAGAGCTACCCTTGATCTGTTGGTGGGCGTCTCGGCTGTGTGCAACGATGTCCTATGACGATGGGGAGTCGTTCGAGCATACACTGCTGGTGGTGAGGGAGGTGTCAGCATACAAGATCCCGCCCAGGAGCACAAGCGGAGGGTACAAATGCGGGGAGTGGCTGCAGTCCGACAAAATCTGGACCGGCAGGCTTCGTGTGGTGTCGGTGGGAGAGCTTTGCGAGATCCGCCTCGAAGACGCCAACACGGGAGAGCTCTTCGCCGCCTGCCATGTCCACCCTGGCAAGCGTGACATCAGTGTGGAACCGGCCACGGACTCCTCCCGCTACTTCGTCCTCCGCATCGATGATGGGCGGGGCAAGCATGCCTTCATCGGGTTAGGCTTCGCAGAGCGCAATGAAGCGTTCGATTTCAATGTCGCTCTCTCGGATCACGAGAAGCACGCCTTCCACAAGGACAGAGAGGACGCCCACGAGGACACCCCTCATGAATCTCTTCCTTCCCTAGACCTCCGCCTTAAGGTATGCATGCTTCCATTCACTCAGCTAGGTTTCTTTATCCTCAGTCAAAATGCCTCTTTTTTGGGGATTAGTTTGTTCTTTCATTTAATTAAAAAAAACTTTTAATTTGGATCTTATCATACGAATTGACATAGTTAATACCATAGAGACTTGTCAGCGGACGTGACTAAGGGCCCAAGTTAGATCGATCTATTCCTCATGAGCGGTTACTGACTAGATTTATCGAGGATTAGCTGAGCGATCAACCAGCTGGACAGTGGGTAGCCAAGTGCCCATGGTCAGGACAGCCTTTTGGCACCTCTATCATAGTCGTGGAAATGTCCAACTGGCCAATCAGCAGAAGCCAGCATACCAGCCCTGAAGTTACCTATAAATTGGCAGGTCAAGGGTCGTTCAAAAGTATGGGAGATAGGGTTTGCAGGTCAGAGTCTCAGGCACAACAAAGACATCTCATCAGCAATTTGCATAGTCTTGCACAGACAGATCTCAGTTTATAATATGTGACATCATTGTATATATTCCAGTAGTTTAGGTCTCACTCTGGTCTTCTTTATTGAGTTTTGTGTTTTGATTATGCAGGAGGTTTTCGTTAATCAGCGTAATGAACACTAATTTTCATAATCCAGACCAGCTTCCATGTCCATTTACATTGGTATCAGAGCATCTGGTGGCTTAATGCAAGGGTGTTGTGTTAGGTTATCTTTGGTGCATTTGTTTTTTGCAGAGGTGCATTAGAGTTTGCAGGGCAGCCAAGATTTCACTAGGTCTTGTGAGTTAGGGTTTCTTGTAGCCGAGTCAAGCACAAGTCTAGTGTTCGAGTCAAAATTTTGTGCCGTTTGGTAGCTGAAGGATGTAGTCAATGCACGGCATCAGGAACTTGCTCTTGATTGTGAGCTTATTGAGCGCATGGTAGTCAACACATAATAACAACGAACCGTCTCTCTTCCGGATGAACAGGATCAGTGCTGCGAAGGGCAACCATGGACACCGATGTTTCATTTTCTTCAGGCAGGGAGGAGGTTGGAGGACTCTCCGCAACAGATACTCGGGAGTGGATTCTAGACAGTGGTGCTTCCAGGCACATGACTCCTTCCCGTTCGGCTTTACAGGATCTCTGCAAGTATTCTAGTCACATTCTTACTAGGGATACATCCACTATCCCAGTTCATAGTGAGGGTAGGTTGGAGATAGTCCTCGATGACAGAGGGGGGAAGCATTCCTCCCTGGTGTTGTATGTTCCGTCACTTGGTTTTCATCTGTTGTCAGTGCATCAGGTTTGCAAGACTGGCGTACGGGTGGAGTTTGATGAGCATTTTGTTGCTCTTCGGGACAAGGCAACAAGCTAGGTAGTTTGGGAAGGCGGAGTGGAGAATGGAGTTTAGAAGCTTTCAGCACTCTCTCTCCCAGGTCCTCAGTTTTGTGATGAGTGGCAGTCTGGTAATGGCCACTTAAGTGCGAGACGTTGCAGGTGTAGGCTTTCCGGGAACAGATGGAAGATAGCTTGCCAGTTGATGGCAGCAGTTGGCAGGAACTTTCCAGTACTGATATTGGTGGTTCTTGTGTTCGTCAGTCAGAGGAAATTAAACAAGTAACTTATGCTCTGATGTCTTGTAGTATTCGGGACAAAGAAACTCCTGTAGATGAGGATGTTCTTTCCATGGGGACCTCTTGGAAAGCCAGGCAGGTGGCAATTGATTACTTGCAGAAGGAGGTGGATTCTCTAGGCTTTGTGGTTTCGGTTTCAGAGAGGGTGGTTTACAGGTATCAGAAGGCCTTGTGTGGTCTTCAGCAGGTTCCAGGACTTGGCTTCTGAAACCGGCCTTCAGTAACTTGACGGGCGGTGAACACACACTTAATCACACTTTAATCACACTTTAATCACTTTATGAACTGGAATAATAAATTTGGAAGAAAAATAAAATATTTAAGTGGAGCTAGAGTGCTCTCGCACAAGAGACCAATTGGCCCCAAAGCGTGGCGCCCCCGCAGGTATTTATTTATAATTCAAAGTCAGCGTAGTCCTTGCACAACTCCCGAGAAGATTCCTCCTTGATCCACGAGGAGGAGATCTCCTACTAGCTTTCACCCAAGATGTGTTGTGTTGAAACAAGAGCCTTGGCCCCCTTTTTATACAAGTTTGGGAGAAAAGCTATGCTTTTTCCCTTAGAAAAAAAAAACTACTACAAGAGCTTTTATAAAAAGAAAGAACTCTTCGAATAGCTTTTCCTCTAAAAAAAAAAAAAAAAAAAAACACAGCGATTAGCGTTTTTCGAAAATCCACGCTTCGCTTTTCTCTTGCGCGTTTGAGCTGCTCGGTGCTTTTTTTTTTCTCTCCGGTGCTTTTTTTTGCTGCTCGTCGCCTTGCGTTTAGCTGCTGCTCGGCGCCTTCGTTTCGCTTCTCTCCTTCGCTTGTACGCTTGCCCGCCTATGTGGCAGCCAGCCGCCATGTGCACCTGCAGAAGCAGCCAGCCTTCGCTTCACTTGTGCGCTTGTAGGACTGCTTGCTACAGGCTGCCTATGACAAGTGGCAGCGCTTGCAGCCAGCTGTCTACAAGGCAGTGCCTGCAGCCAGCCGACTCACATGCAGCCAGCCGACTCACTTGCAGGCAGCCACACGTGCCTGTGCCTGCCACGTCAGCTGTAGTCCACGTGTGCCACGTTAGCTTTATTGTGTCAGCTGCCACATCACCTGCACCTGTGCCACGTGGCAATGCCACGTCAGCTGCTGACTTGGCTGACCCACAAGATGCCTCAGCTGTTGCTCCTGCAACAAGTTAGGAGAAAGACCAAAAAAATATGCACATTAACAAACATATGATCATGCACACACATGAACACACACACACCAAACATGTATCTGAATCCACACATGTATAGACTTACACATGCATTTACTTGATTAAACATGATTAGTGAATGCTTAAACATGCTTACAACATAATTAACAATGCTTAAGATAGAGGTAAAATACTCAGTCCTGGAACATACTCTCCTCTTAAAACAAAGCAATCATCCTCGATTGTTCGTTCAAAGGATCTGCCAACTGAAACAGAACCTAAGAGAGCAACGAGAATGCCATGTCCTGCCAACTGAAACAGAACATCGGAATACATAAATCAAGAGAATCCACCTCGTGAGTAGTCATGTCCCGCTGGATGCTTTACCTGCTCCGCTCATGGCCATCCCATAGGACCCACGATCAGTAGTACATCATGAACATGAGTAAACATTGATGCATATCAAACGAAAGTCTAGAATAGGCATCCCATTCTCTAAAGATATTCGTATATCCATGAATCAAACCATGTGACTAGTACACACATATAGAAATCCCATAGGCAGATATACTGTCAGGTCAGTATCTCGGGTGTGTTGATAAGAACACCAAGCGACTTCCAGATCTCATCCAAATGAACTCTGTGACAAAGGAGCGGAGTCACCCCCCTCTTGGGTAACAGGCAGTACTCCAGAATCCATAGTTGAACCTGTTGAAGCACTTTGTAAGGTAGGCTCCAAACCAAAAGCCTCAAGGTAAAGTTGTAGTATCCTCCGTGGATCTGCCAAGTCACCCTCTTCCATCCACTTCGAATCCATAGGTGAATAGTTCACAAACTTCACCAGATATCGACGTGAAGCTTTCCCTCCGACTTTTCTTTCTTTATGTGCCAAAATTTGTTCCGGTTGAAGAATCTCATCAAGTTCTTCTACCTCTGGTTGCGGCTCATCAACCTGCTCTGTAGGCATTGCACCTTTGAAAGGTCTAAGAAGACTCACATGGAATGCATTATGAATCTTCCAAAGATCTGGTAACTGAAGACGATAGGAAACATCACTCATCTTCTCAATCACCTGAAAAGGCCCATAGTACCGCATACTCAATTTAGGATATAAGCTCTGTTTATCCTTCATTTTCTTGAGTCTAGCCTTCTTAAATCTCAAAAGCACCCAATCATCCAAATCAAAAACCAATGATCGACGGTGAAGGTTTGCTGCTTTCCTGTGTTTCTCTTGAGTCCTTTGAAGAGCCACTTTGACTTTTTTGTAAGCCTCATCTATATTCTCCACAAAACGATCTGCCTCGAAGATCTTATCTTTTGTATGCAGGATCGGAGGTACTTTCTTCCCGCCTTCCACAATCTCGAAAGGTGCCTTACCTGTCGAAGTGTGAATGGTGTTGTTGTAAGCAAACTCCACCAAAGGAAGATACTTTTTCCACTGTTCCTTATGATCCGAAACATAACACTTTAGAAGGTCCAATACAACTGAGTTGGCAATTTCCGATTGCCCATTAGTTTGTGGATGAAAAGACGACGAGAACTTCAACGAAGTCTTCATGTTCTCGAACAATGCTCTCCAAAATAAACTTGTCATTCGAGGATCTCGGTCACTCACAATAGATGTGGGCATCCCATGGTATTTGAAGATATTCATCAAAAATATTCTCACCATTTGCTCTGCATTAATCTTCTTCCTAACTGGAATGAAATGAGCCTGCTTGCTGAAACGATCTATCCCCCTTCTCTCTCTATTTTTTGCACATCTCCTTTCAGTTTGTGCGTTAATTCTGTCGTGAAAAGAGTGCTGATTTCTGAGTTTTGAAGTACCGATCCTTCTCCGAAGCTTCCGCATATTACAGTGGTATCAGAGCCTACTTCAAGGACAAAGATTCAGCAAAGAAAACAAGAAAATTTTCTCGCTTGTGTGGTTGGTTTTTAGACACCGGTGGACTACCCCTTTCGGAGTGACTCTTGTCCCTCGAAGGACGGTTGGTTTTTAGCCTCCGGAAGTCTCCCACACAGATAGTGGATGGTCAGATTGCGTTCCGGAAAGGAATTGCATTTTCCCGCTATGGCGAGCTTCGGCGACGAGAGAGAACCAGAACCATGGGACCAGAGTGCACCAGGCAGCCCAGCTAGGGCACCAGGCTTGAGTGTCACTGACATGTTCCAGCAGATGATGCGAGCAATCGCAGACCAGACAACCAAGTTGGATGAGCAGAAGGCACGGATCTTGGCTCTGGAGGAGCGTTCTCGCTCTCCAGCGTCGCGTTTTCCATCTTCTCCTCCCTCTCCTTCCGTATCCGAGATACCAGATCCTCGTCACAGGGACCCTCTCACAGGGTCACAGTTGCAGATGCGTGCATTGAGAAGACGACGCCATGCGACGCGTGGAACACGAGCGTTACCTCAGAGCTTTGGACGCCAGATTGACACCGGCGGCGCCCTCGAATCATTTTCCCGAGAAAATGAATTTCAGTAAGTATAATGGTAAACTCGATCCCACAACTCTTTATTCATGGTTGCATCAATTTGAAGCTTACTTTGCCGCACTTAGGAAAACAGATACTGACAAAGTGATCTTAGCTAGTTGGTACTTGGAAGGTGAGGCCATTCCTTGGTGGACTCAGTGGGCTCATGCCCACACCAGAGCAGGTATGGCAGCTTATGGGTGGGACGAATTCGTCCGCGACCTTAAGCAGCGGTTTCTACCGTCCCACTATCTTGAGCGACTCGAAGACGAGTTCAGGGGAGCGCGTTAGAACGCGCAACCAGTCCTTCAGTTTGCCAATAAAATTTCGACCTTGTGTATCTGATACGGACGCTTCATCCGCCCCAGCGTGTCGCCATTTGCAGCATCGATCTTGTTTGTCAAGAAGAAAGATGGGTCTTCTCGGTTGTGTGGTGTCGATTATCGTGCACTCAACAAGCTGACTATCAAGAGCAGATTCTCGATGCCTCGAATTGACTATATTCTCGAGAGACTGAATGGAGCTAAGGTGTTCTCCAAACTGGATTTAAAGAGTGGATACCACCAGGTACGGATTGTAGAGGGGGACATCCCCAAAACAGTCTTCCGTACGGAACGGGCCCACTATGAATTTGTGGTCATGCCATTTGGTTTGACGAACGCCCCAGCTACATTTAACCGCATGATGATGCGTGTTTTCCGGGAGTTGATTGGAGAGTGTGTGTTCATATTTTTGGACGACATACTCATATTTTCAGCTACAGTTGAGCAGCATGACATTGATGTGGAGAAAGTCCTTAAGTTGCTGGAAAGCAACGAGCTCTACGTCAATGAAAAGAAGTCAGAATTTTATCTGTTCCAGGTACATTACTTGGGATATATAATTAGTGCTGAAGGCATTCGACTGGATCCGGCTAAAGTGGCCGAGATTGTTAACTGGGAAGTACCACAGACAGCTTATGACATTAGATCATTTGTGGGTATATGCCAGGCATATTCCACCCACATTGACAAGTTTTCCGACCTCTCGGCAGACCTCACCGATATGCTTAAGGGAGTAAAAACAAGAAGGCAAAAGATTCGAATGACTCCACGAGTGTTGGAGGCATTCTAGAACCTCAAGGTGGCTTTGTCAGAAGCGCCTTGTTTAGCCTTTGCTGTAATATGCGGAAGCTTCGGAGAAGGATCGGTACTTCAAAACTCAGAAATCAGCACTCTCTTCGCGACGGAATTAACGCACAAACTGAAAGGAGATGTGCAGAAAATAGAGAGAGAAAGGGGAGATGGAGAGGACACAGTATTGGGTCCCAATTACCCTCTGTAGGGCCCCCACCACGGATGGTGTATTTGCTTTATTAGAATGATGTAAATCTGAAAACAAATACAGAAACTTGACCTTTTCTTGGCTGGAAAACCTGCCCTTGACCTTCAATCCTTCACCCCTTTGCGTTAGCAACCTCTTGGCTGTCCTGGCCCTTGTTTGCTTGATGCACTTGGTGAATTATGAGATGACTTCAATGATTATTGGCTGGAGTATTTATACTCCCTTTATCATCCAGACGGCCAGCTTCATGAAGCCCCACGACTAGATCTTTTTCAGTAAAATGCTTTCACACTATATAAAATGCTGGCCATTCTGCGCATGCCTTCTGGGACAGCACCAGGCTGCTGGGCACATCTGCGCATGGGTGTGGGACTGCCTCTACACCTGGCCGACGTGCTGGGTAGGGTTTCTAACCCTGTCGGCTGCCTGTCCAGCAGCATTAAAGCTGGACGACAGCCCTTCCAGCCCATGCCATGGCTGGTGGGCACAGCTTGGGCCCTCCTGGCCCCTTGGGGGTGGTTCTACACCTCCCCCATGCCCACACTAAGGGTGCAACTCTTCGCACTGGGGTAGCCCTATGGGCTGGCCCCATCTCTACATGCAAACCTACATGCCCACAGAGGTCTGGCATCCAGTTGCAAACTAGATACACAGAACATCTGACATCATTCCAGAGGGAGACTCGCAGCGCGGACTGGCACTGATTCCTGTGCAGGACAGTGCACACCTGACCTTGGACTCATGTGCAGGACAATGCACACCTGACCTCGGACGACTGAGATGGATCCCTGGCTGACTCGTCCCGGACTGGGCTCACATGGGACCAGTTCACCATCCCAGGTCCTGCACCTTCTGTACAGAAATGTCTACGTGGCATCCAAGTGCGGGATGCACGTGACATCCCCTTCTCCTTAACTTGACAGAAGCTGCATAGCCTCCAAATAATCCGTCAATAATGCCGGATAGTCTTCGAAAAATTCTTTGTCGAGCCATACCGCTTCATGAGTTCCTCGGTCCTGAAACTTCGTGAGAAACTGTCGTAGTCTTCGGCCTGAGCCATGCTTGAAACGGTGCAGAAGGATCTGTTCTGGAACCATTACTTCTGCTTCATCAATAATGTCTGGTTCCGCTTCGTCTTTGACCTCTGAAGGGGGTGGACTTGCATATGGCTTTAACCAACTGACATGAAATACATCGTGCATAGTCCAACTCGGAGGTAGCTTTAACTGCATAGACACCTCATTAATCTTTTTCCAGATGGGAAATGGTCCGAAGCTCCTGAAAGACAACTTTGGGCATCGCTTGCCCACCTGCTTCAATCTTTGCTTCATAATCCGAAGATACACCCAATCCCCTTCCGAAAACTTCATGTCTCTTCGGTCTTTCGAGTGTAGGCCTCTTGCGCTTTAGCCAATCTGTCTTTAACGGACTCTAGGATCTCCTGGTAAGACTCCGTCACTCTGTTCGCCTCCGGTACTGAAGACGAAGTCCTGGTTAACAACGACTGGAAAGGCCTTCCAAACGCTGCCTCATATGGAGTCCTGCCAATAGCTGAAGAAAAAGAGTCATTCAAAACAGCTTGAACTAAAGGCAAAAACGATTCCCACTTACCTTGCTGATCGTGGACATAACACTTCAGCACATCAAAGGCCAACTGGTTGTATATCTCTGTCTGGCCATCTGTCTGCGGGTGGAATGCACTGGAAAAATTCAACTTAGTACCAAAATTATCAAACAATGCCCTCCAAAAATGACTAGTAAACTTGGCATCTCGGTCTGACACTATGGTCCTAGGAATCCCACCAATCGGGTACCAATGCCGAATGAATAGCTGGGCAACATTCTCGGCGGTCACATTGGCCCTGCAAGGAATAAGCATAACAAATTTGCTGAACCTATCAACAATAGTTGAACACTGTGTATTACGCTTACTCGGACTGGGAGGCAGATTTGTGACAAAGTCCATCGAAATGTCCTGGAAAGGACCCTCAGGAATTGGCAAAGGCTGTAACAACCCTATCTTCTTTCCACGAGGAGCTTTCACCTTTTGACAAATGTCACAGCGTTGTACATATGTAAACACATCACGCCTCATCTTTGGCCAATAGTATTGCCGTTCTAATTTCTCCAAAGTCGAATTCATGCCCCTATGACCACCTGTAATGGCGTCATGGGCATCATGGAGAAGAGCTGCCTTGAATGATTTCATGACACAGAGTCGGCCTTTGTAGAAAAGCCAACCATCGCGTATCAGAAAATGGCATGGTCCTGTGGCATCCAATGCATGTTCCCACTGTGTATCGAATTCCTCGGAATCCGCGTACGTGTGCTTCATGTCTTCTAGTCCTGTACCAACAAGGTCAAGTCTAGTGGTCTGAATCGCAGATACTTGTCCCTTCCTGCTCAAAGCATCGGTCACTGGATTGGCCTTTCCTGGAAGGTACTCAATCATACCACCGAACTGCTGGAATATCTGACTCCAGCGGTGTTGTCGATCACTCCACTGTGCACTTGGCATCGTCTGAATCCAACGCAATGCCTGATGGTCAGTGCGAACCTCGAAGTCACGGCCATACAGGAAGTGTTTCCAATGTTTCAAGGCCTGTATAACTGCTAGGAGTTCACGATCATAGACTGAGTAGTTCTTTTCGGCAGGCAGTAACTTACGAGACATGTAAGCTACCGGATGACCATTCTGTTGCAATACACCTCCAATTGCGATGTTACTCGCATCGGTGATCACTTGAAATGGTTCGTCCCACGAGGCAAGGGCTAAACAAGGCACTTCTGACAAAGCCACCTTGAGGTTCTGGAATGCCTCCAACGCTCGTGGAGTCATTCGAATCTTTTGCCTCCTTGTTTTCACTCCCTTTAGCAGATCGGTGAGGTCTGCCGAGAGATCAGAAAACTTGTCAATGTGGTGGAATATGCCTGGCATATACCCACAAATGATCTAATGTCATAAGCGGTCTGAGGTACTTCCCAGTTAACAATCTCGGCCACTTTAGCCGGATCAAGTCGAATGCCTTCGGCACTAATTATATATCCCAAGTAATGTACCTGGAACAGATAAAATTCTAACTTCTTTTCATTGACATAGAGCTCGTTGCTCTCCAGCAACTTAAGGACTTTCTCCACATCAATGTCATTCTGCTCAACTGTAGCTGAAAATATGAGTATGTCGTCCAGAAATATGAACACACACACTCCAATCAACTCCCGGAAAATACGCATCATCATGCGGTTAAATGTAGCTGGGGCGTTCGTCAATCCAAATGGCATAACCACAAATTCATAGTGGGCCCGTTCTGTACGGAATGCTGTCTTGGGGATGTCCCCCTCTACAATCCGTACCTGGTGGTACCCACTCTTTAAATCCAGTTTGGAGAACACCTTAGCTCCATTCAGCCTCTCGAGAATATAGTCAATTCGAGGCATCGAGAATCTGCTCTTGATAGTCAGCTTGTTGAGTGCACGATAATCGACACACAACCGAGAAGACCCATCTTTCTTCTTGACAAATAAGATCGGTGCTGCAAATGGCGACACGTTGGGGCGGATGAAGCTAGCTTGCAACAATTCTTGGAGTTGGCGGTCCAACTCCGATTCCATTGCCTTAGAAAGGCGATACGGAAACTTGCTCGGGGGTTCTGAGCCTGGGAGGAGGTCAATCTTGTGATCCTCCGGTCTGGACGGGGGAAGCTGGGGAGGGAGACTGTCCCGAAGAAAAATCTTCTGGAACTTTTCATGGAGAACCGAGTACTTCTCGGAAGCACTGGCCACCGTCTGGGCTGTCTGGATGTAAATCATCGCACACTGTGTGCCTTTCCTGACTGCTCGCTTAGCCTGCAAGTGGCTTATGAGCGGAAAGTTTGGAATACCTGGCTCACACTTAATGGTCACCGGGGTGTTTGACACATTCCGATCGATCTGGAACGTGTGCTTGTCCCACTTGACATCAGGAAGAAACTTGTGAAACCACTGGATACCCAAAATTATGTCTGCTCCTACAAGAGGGGCAACCATAAAGTCACGCACAAACTCTATGCCCTGAATTACTAACTTAGCACCTAGAGCTTCATACTTGACACTCGTTGTCATACCTGTGCTAAAACCCTCAACTTGTTTGTCCACCGGAGTCGGCTCAAAACAGGCACGCCTAGCGGCCTGTTCCGTGATCACATCCTCCGTGCTGCCGCTGTCAAACAAGACAACGACTCTCTGGCCACCTATGTAGCCAAAGGACTTGAGCAATTCGTTGCGCTCATACTCCTGGTCATGGGTGCCCTTCTGCTTATCTTCGAGCTCCCGGCTAATAATTGCTCCAACTGAAGCACCGGGGGTTGAAGAACTAGGGGTAGCCGCTGGGGTCTGTGTGGGAGCTGTGCTCACCACGGAAGCTGTGGAGGCGGTGGCGGCCTTTGGAGGCTTCTTCGGACAATCCCGAGAAGTATGTCCTTTTGTGTGACAAAAGAAACATCTACCCTCCTTCCTGTACTGAGAAAGCTCCTCAGCACTCAACTTGCCACCTGTCTTGCCTGCCTCCGCTTTTTGGTTTGGAGTAAGCTTAGACGCATTGTTCGAGTTCTTGGAGCCAGAGGCTCCCGGGCTCTGTCCTGGGGAAGACCCCGTTTGGTTCTGGCTTTTGCCCCCCGAGGCGTTAGCCTTGGGGGAAGCCGGCTGGGAAGTCTTGGGCTTGCCACCATTGTGTTTCATTTCTGCACTCTGCGCAAGCGAGAGTGCGTCCTCAAAGGTGGCTGGCCTAAACATACGCACCTCCCATTGGATTTGCGTGTCCAGGCCATACAAAAACTGCCCTTTCTTGTCCGTATCAGATAAGCCTAATTGCAGACACAAGGTCAAAATTTTATTGGCAAACTGAAGGACTGGTTGCGCGTTCTGACGCGCTCCCCTGAACTCGTCTTCGAGTTGCTCAAGGTAGTGGGGCGGTAGAAACCGCTGCTTAAGGTCGCGGACGAACTCGTCCCACACATAAGCTGCCATACCTGCTCTGGCACTGAGTCCACCAAGGAATGGCCTCACCTTCCAAGTACCAACTAGCTAAGATCACTTTGTCAATATCTGTTTTCCTAACTGGGGCAAAGTAAGCTTCAAATTGATGTAACCATGAATAAAGAGTAGTGGGATCGAGTTTACCATTATCCTTACTGAAATTCATTTTCTCGGGAAAATGATTCGAGGGCGCCGCTGGTGTCAATCTGGCGTCCAAAGCTCTGAGGTAACGCTCGTGTTCCACTCGTCGCATGGCGTCGTCTTCTCGTTGTCAAATCTCCAATGCACGCATCTGCATCTCAAGCAAGGAGCTTGGCTGCGGCTGTGATCCCGCAAGAGGGTCCCTGTGACGAGGATCTGGTATCTGGGATACGGAAGGAGAGGGAGGAGGAGATGGAAAACGCGACGCTGGAGAGCGAGAACGCTCCTCCAGAGCCAAAATCCGCGCCTTCTGCTCATCCAACTTGGTTGTCTGGTCTGCGATTGCTCGCATCATCTGCTGGAACATGTCTGTGACACTCAAGCCGGGTGCCCTAGTTGGGCTGCCTGGTGCACTCTGGTCCCATGGTTCTGGTTCTCTCTCGTCGCCGAAACTCGCCATAGCGGGAAAATGCAATTCCTTTCCGGAACGCAATCTGACCATCCGCGGGAGACTTCCGGAGGCTTCCGGAGGCTAAAAACCAACCGTCCTTCGAGGGACAGGAGTCACTCCGAAAGGGGTAGTCCACCGGTGTCTAAAAACCAACCACACGAGCGAAAACATTTTCTGGTTTTCTTTGCTGAATCTTTGTCCTTGAAGTGAGCTCTGATACCACTGTAATATGCGGAAGCTTCGGAGAAGGATCGGTACTTCAAAACTCAGAAATCAGCACTCTTTTCGCGATGGAATTAACGCACAAACTGAAAGGAGATGTGCAGAAAATAGAGAGAGAAAGGGGAGATGGAGAGGACACAGTATTGGGTCCCAATTACCCTCTGTAGGGCCCCCACGACGGATGGTGTATTTGCTTTATTAGAATGATGTAAATCTGAAAACAAATACAGAAACTTGACCTTTTCTTGGCTGGAAAACCTGCCCTTGACCTTCAGTCCTTCACCCCTTTGCGTTAGCAACCTCTTGGCTGTCCTGGCCCTTGTTTGCTTGATGCACTTGGTGAATTATGAGATGACTTCAATGATTATTGGCTGGAGTATTTATACTCCCTTTATCATCCAGTCGGCCAGCTTCATGAAGCCCCACGACTAGATCTTTTTCAATAAAATGCTTTCACACTATATAAAATGCTGGCCATTCTGCGCATGCCTTCTGGGACAGCACCAGGCTGCTGGGCACATCTGCGCATGGGTGTGGGACTGCCCCTACACCTGGCCGACGTGTTGGGTAGGGTTTCTAACCCTGTCGGCTGCCTGTCCAGCAGCATTAAAGCTGGCCGACAGCCCTTCCAGCCCATGCCATGGCTGGTGGGCACAGCTTGGGCCCTCCTGGCCCCTTGGGGGTGGTTCTACACCTCCCCCATGCCCACACTAAGGGTGCAACTCTTCGCACTGGGGTAGCCCTATGGACTGGCCCCATCTCTACATGCAAACCTACATGCCCACAGAGGTCTGGCATCCAGTTGCAAACTAGATACACAGAACATCTGACATCATTCCAGAGGGAGACTCACAGCGCGGATTGGCACTGATTCCTGTGCAGGACAGTGCACACCTGACCTTGGACTCATGTGCTGGACAATGCACACCTGACCTTGGACGACTGAGATGGATCCCTGGCTGACTCGTCCCGGACTGGGCTCACATGGGACCAGTTCACCATCCCAGGTCCTGCACCTTCTGTACAGAAATGTCTACGTGGCATCCAAGTGCGGGATGCACGTGACATTTGCCTCGTGGGACGAACCATTTCAAGTGATCACCGATGCGAGTAACATCGCAATTGGAGGTGTATTGCAACAGAATGGTCATCCGGTAGCTTACATGTCTCGTAAGTTACTGCCCGCCGAAAAGAACTACTCAGTCTATGATCGTGAACTCCTAGCAGTTATACAGGCCTTGAAACATTGGAAACATTTCTTGTATGGCCGTGACTTCGAGGTTCGCACTGACCATCAGGCATTGCGCTGGATTCAGACGATGCCAAGTGCACAGTGGAGTGATCGACAACACCGCTGGAGTCAAATATTCCAGCAGTTCGGTGGTATGATTGAGTACCTTCCAGGAAAGGCCAATCCAGTGGCCGATGCTCTGAGCAGGAAGGGACAAGTATCTGCAATTCAGACCACTAGACTTGACCTTGTTGGTACAGGACTAGAAGACATGAAGCACACGTACACGGATTTCGAGGAATTCGGTACTCAGTGGGAACATGCATTGGATGCCACAGGACCATGCCATTTTCTGATACGCGATGGTTGGCTTTTCTACAAAGGCCGACTATGTGTCATGAAATCATTCCGGGCAGCTCTTCTCCATGATGCCCATGACGCCATTACAGGTGGTCATAGGGGCATGAATTCGTCTCTGGAGAAATTAGAACGGCAATACTATTGGCCAAAGATGAGGCGTGATGTGTTTACATATGTACAACGCTGTGACATTTGTCAAAAGGTAAAAGCTCCTCGTGGAAAGAAGATAGGGTTGTTACAGCCTTTGCCAATTCCTGAGGGTCCTTTCCAGGACATTTCGATGGACTTTGTCACAAATCTGCCTCCCAGTCCGAGTAAGCGTAATACGCAGTGTTTAACTATTGTTGATAGGTTCAGCAAATTTGTTATGCTTATTCCTTGCAGGGCCAATGTGACCGCCGAGGATGTTGCCCAGTTGTTCATTCGGCATTGGTACCCGATTGGCGGGATTCCTAGAACCATAGTGTCAGACCGAGATGCCGAGTTTACCAGTCATTTTTGGAGGGCATTGTTTGATAATTTTGGTACTAAGTTGAATTTTTCCAGTGCATTCCACCCACAGACAGATGGCCAGACAGAGATATACAACCAGTTGGCCTTTGATGTGCTGAAGTGTTATGTCCACGATCAGCATTGTAAGTGGGAATCGTTTTTGCCTTTAGTTCAAGCTGTTTTGAATGACTCTTTTTCTTCAGCTATTGGCAGGACTCCATATGAGGCAGTGTTTGGAAGGCCTTTCCAGTCGTTGTTAACCAGGACTTCGTCTTCAGTACCGGAGGCGAACAGAGTGACGAAGTCTTTACAGGAGATCCTAGAGTCCGTTAAAGACAGATTGGCTAAAGCGCAAGAGGCCTACACTCGACAGGCCAATAAAGACCGAAGGGATATGAAGTTTTCGGAAGGGGATTGGGTGTATCTTCGGATTATGAAGCAAAGATTGAAGCAGGTGGGCAAGCGATGCCCAAAGTTGTCTTTCAGGAGCTTCGGACCATTTCCCATCCGGAAAAAGATTAATGAGGTGTCTATGCAGTTAAAGCTACCTCCGAGTTGGACTATGCACGATGTATTTCATGTCAGTTGGTTAAAGCCATATGCAGGTCCACCCCCTTCAGAGGTCAAAGACGAAGCGGAACTAGACATTGTTGATGAAGCAGAAGTAATGGTTCCAGAACAGATCCTTCTGCACCGTTTCAAGCATGGCTCAGGCCGAAGACTACGATAGTTCCTCACGAAGTGTCAGGACCGAGGAACTCATGAAGCGGTATGGCTCGACAAAGAATTTTTCAAAGACTATCCGGCATTATTGACGGATTATTTGGAGGCTATGCAGCTTCCGTCAAGTTAAACAGAAGGGGATGTCACGTGCATCTCGCACTTGGATGCCACGTAGACATTTCTGTACAGAAGGTGCAGGACCTGGGATGGTGAAGTGGTCCCATGTGAGCCCAGTCCGGGACGAGTCAGCCAGGGATCCATCTCAGATGTCCGAGGTCAGGTGTGCATTGTCTTGCACAGGAGTCTAAGGTCAGGTGTGCACTGTCCTGCACATGAAACAGTGCCAGTCCGCGCTGTGAGTCTTCCTCTAGAATGATGTCAGTGGTTCTGTGTATCTGGTATGGTACCGGATGCCAGATCACTGAGTAGATTATGTTTAGGACAAGGGGCCAGCCCATAGGGCTACCCCGGAGCTTAGTATGGGCATGGGAATGGTGTGAAAACCATCCCCATGAGGGCCAGGAAGGCCCAGGCTGGACCCACCAGCCATGGAAGGGCTGTGGGACAGCCCTAGGGCAAAGATAAGGCTATTTTCAGGAGCATACAGCCTTTAGATGGCTGTATGGCATGTATGGGGCAGCCCATACAGGCTGCCCAGCCTTGGGATTGTGGACAAAAGTGGTGTCCAGTCAATCAGAAGCAGGCGCATCACTTTCAGCCTGTTAGGAAAAAAAGGCAGTATTTTTTGAGATTTAATTCAGCATTTATTGCTGAATTTCCACCAGTCGTGGGACATAGCCTGTTTTTCAGCTGGCCGACTGCTCGTGAGGAGGAGTATAAATAGTGGAGGCCATAATCCCATCATTCATCTTAGTTTTCACCAAGTGCTCAAGCCAATCAAGGGCCAGTCAAGCCAAGGAGATTGCCAAGCAAAGGGGTGGACTTCTGAAGGTCAAGGGCAGTGAAACCGATCCCGTCAAGTGGGAAAGACTCCGTTGGACACTCACACGCTTAATAGCACAACTTTAAAACCACAAATATGAAATGGACAACTTAAAACAACTTGAAATTTAACTGAACAGAAATGGAAAGATGGACACCAGCACTGGGGCCGGAACGGGCCGACCCCCCCCTCAATATATGATATATTTATTGGGAGTATTTAAAGAATACAATGCTCCATGGGTTCTGAGAACCAGATAATGTCCATGTATATATGAAAACAGTACCAAACAAGTAGGCTCGAATTTCGATGTAGAGACTCGAAGCAGAACGACCACTAGTGTGGCCCAATCTCTACGGTCCTGTGCTTTCACTGGACTCCGCGGAGAGCGCCTCACTGGTGTTCCGAGACCACGCACAAACAGGCGCTCTCGTACTAACGCCTGGCTCTCCCGATCTCAGCACCTTTGGACCGAGGTTCGCCAATACAGCTTGGACAACCCGGCACCGAACGGGTGTGGCCGTAGAGGGATGAATCCCTTATCAGATTTAAACATTAAATGCTTTACTCAAATCTGAAATTCACTTACTTGTGGATGGCCGATAGAAGACCAATACCCGTGGTATTTGTGTAGAAGATGTAGCCACCCAATAGATGTGAATTCCTCTTGTAATGGAGAAGATGTGCAACCTTGTTGAGATGGCACAGCCGCCTTGTAGATAAACCTAGTGTAGCCACCACGACAGGTACCACCGCAAAGACCACTGTCGCCTGCTGTGAGAGAAGGAGAGGCTTGTGTAGTTGCCAACTGAAGATAGCCTCCCGCTGTAAGCTCAGCCGCCTGAGAGAGAAAAGAAACCACCGAGTATGGAGGAGGCACCAGGCTGCTGTGCACAGCTATTTAGCTGCAGCCTGCGTAGCTTCCTGTAGAAGGTAGCTTGCTGGATAAACAAGCGTAGATTTTCTGGAGAGGACCCACGACTTCCTGTAAGAGAAACAGGCAGCGCCTACTGCCAATATGCTGCCGCCTGTAGGAGCATGTAGAGGGGCTTGATTGCAGCCTGTAGCGTAAAGGATAGGGCAGCTTGTCAGTAGTAGCTGCTTGTGGAAAACATGCGCAGCAGTTTCATGGCCGCCTGGGGAGTATGCGCTGCTATTCTGTAGGAGATGGCAGCCGCCTTAGGAGGATTAGCGCAGCCTCAAGAGAAAGGCCGCCTGTTGCTGCTGATGGACACGGCCTGCTGGCTGTATGCAGAAACGCAGCCTTGCTGATGGTGGTATGCGCAGCTTGTGAGAAGCCGAAGCGCTGGTCGCCGGTTGTTTACGTAAGAAGGAAGCGATGGGTGATGAAAAATCAACGCCAAGAAGATGCGATGCATTCCACGCTTGAAGGGGCCCCTTTTTTTAATAAAATTAATGTGGAGTTAACTAGGTGATAATACCCACGTTTGCATGAGGGTGGGGAGTTTGGGTAGGTGCCCATGCCCACCCCCACACTCACTTAAGTGGGGCTCCCCACCTTAGTCCCAAAGTGGGTGCCCAAAGTGGTGCCCACATTTAAATGAATGTGAACACTTCACCTTATAAAACAAAGGGGTTAGAGAAAATAATAAAACAACATGTGCAACATACTTACCACCTGTTCACATGCACCAAAACTCGTCAGAATACAGAGCAGACTTCACGACTCACTGGCAGGCGTCCCCGCTCAGTAAGTAACACGTCAAGCAGGCAAACACACGAATACATGTCATGCGAAAACAGTTTCAAGCATACAAATCATGCGTGCATGTGCAAATAGTAACATGGACATATCTCCCGTTCATGGAACATGTACAAAATATCTGTCGGCACAAAACTGGCATGACATAAAAACATAAAAACCTGGTCTTCCTATGGAGTGACAGTCCCATAGGTAAGACACAGTTCCAGGCACGAGTTTCCCTAAGGTGTGGCAGTCCCATAGGTAAAACACGGCACGAATACTGGCTCTTCCATGGCGTGACAGTCCCATGGATCGAACACAGTCCAGGTCATACACGGGTGGCACTGGTCTGGCTCCCGTCCATACGACACCATCCTGCTAACACACGGGTGGCACCAGTCTGGCTCCCGTCCATGTCAGCAAAATACTGGCCTCTTCACATGAGACACCGGCCTGGCCTCAAGTGAACGAGACGCAAAAACTAGGAATGGACCAAATGGTCGGCCAATTGGTGACATCCCCCCGGGCTTCTAAAGAGTTGACCTCAACTTAAAAGCCTCAAGATATGCCTGCAACAATTGCGGATAATCTGCAAAATAATCTTCATTTACCCATTTGGCATCAATAGGCAAATAATTCTTAAACTTCACAAGGTATCTCCTGGAAAGCTTTCCTGCAGGTAGCTTTCTCTCCTTGTGAAAGACAATCTGTTCTGGCTGGAGGATCTCCTCAAGCTCTTCAATTTCTGGCGGATCTTCTGTGACAGGCTCATCAGGATCTGGCCCCACATATTTCCGAAATAGACTCACATGAAAAGCATTGTGAATCTTCCAATGACTAGGTAAAGCAAGCCTGTAGGACACTTCATTGATCTTGTGAATCACCTTGAAGGGTCCATAATAGCGAGGAGAAAGTTTAGGATATGATCCTTCTCGTCCTGGCCTCTTCCGAAGCCTAGCCTTCTCAAATTTCAGCAATACCCAATCACCTTCTTTGACTTCCATGTCCCTTCTATGCTTGTCAGCAGCCATTTTATGCTTATCCTGAGATCTTGCAATGGCTGTCCGCACCTGACCAAAGGCAACATCCAAGTCACGAACATATTCATCAGCTGCAAAAATCTCATCCTTTGTACGAAGGATGGGTGGCAAGACCACTCTGCCATAAATAATCTCAAACGGAGCCTTTCCTGTGGAAGCATGGATCGTATTGTTGTAGGCAAACTCAACAAGTGGAAGATACTTCTCCCATGCACTCTTTTGATCTGCCACATAACATTTCAACAAATCCAACACGGCTGAATTTGCAGCTTCACTTTGGCCATCCGTTTGGGGATGATAAGCTGATGAAAACTCAAGCTTAGTACCTATATTATCAAATAAAGCCCTCCAAAATAGGCTTGTAGTCCTGGGATCTCGATCCCCAACAATGGATTTAGGCATACCATGATGCTTGAAAATATTAGCAAGAAAAAGCTTTACCATATGATCAGCTTTAATGGTTTTCTTGACGGGCAAGAAATGAGCTTGCTTGCTAAACCTGTCCACAATAGTCCAAATAGCATCATTCCCATGCTGGGATCTAGGCAAATCCATAATAAAATCCATCGTGATACTTTCCCAAGGTTGCGAGGGAATAGGCAATGGCTGAAGCAAACCTGGAGGCTTTTGCCTATCAAATTTCACCTTTTGGCAAGTAATACATGCACGCACATAAGCCTCAATGTCTTTACGCATGCTTGGCCAAAAGAAGTATCTCTGAATCATGCGAGTAGTAGGCATAATACCTCTATGACCAGCATAAGGTGGAGCGTGACATTCGTCCATAACCTTTGGACGCAAATCCTTCACCACACATAGGCAATTATCCTTCATGAGATAACCCTCGTTGATAACATAAGAGGCATGTGAATGACCAGCCATCAAATCAGTCCATATATGGCAAAAATCAGCATCCAAATGATACAAATCTCTCATAGCAGATAGATCTCCATGAGAGGCCACTGAGACTGCAGCAACATAAGGCCTCCTAGAAAGTGCATCGGCCACCACATTTTTCTTTCCTGGAGTATGCACAATCTGAAAATGAAACATGGAAAGAAAATTTGCCATTCTCATCTGCTTTTCTGAAAGCTTGGTTTGAGATAGGAAGTATCTCAAGCTTTGATGATCTGTCTTGACTACAAATTCAGCCCCAAGAAGGTAGTGTTTCCAAATCTTTAAGGCGTGAATTACAGCCAAGAGCTCTTTCTCATAGATATCCATATGAAGCTCAGCATCATGCAAACGACGGCTTTCGTATGCAACTGCATGCCCTTCTTGATTTAGGACAGCTCCTATGCAATCACCACAAGCATCACATTCAACCATGAATGACTTGTGCAAGTCAGGAACAATCAATACTGGACCACATATGATCGCATGCTTGAGTTGCAAGAAAGCATCCTGTTCCTTTGAAGTCCATTTGAAAGCAATTTTCTTCTTCGTGAGATCATGTAGAAGAGTGGCAATCATGGCGAAATGCCTTATGAAACGCCTGTAATACGAACATAATCCCAGAAAACTACGTACTTGATGTACGTTTTGCAATTCGGGCCAATTCCGAATAGTCTCTATCTTTGCAGGATCCATTGTAACTCCATCCTTGGATACAATATGTCCCAGATAATGAATCTCTGAAAGGAAAAACTCACTTTTCTTGGCATTGACGAAAAGTTTATGCTTCCGCAACTCTTCGAACACTGTGACCAAATGAGTTCTGTGTTCCTGCTCATTCTTGGAGAAAACTAAGATATCATCAAAGAAGACTCCTGTAAACTTGCGATGGGGTCGGAATATCCTATCCATCATACGATTAAAAGTAGCAGGAGCATTGGTGAGACCAAAAGGCATTACCAAGAATTCATATAATCCGAAGGCTGTCCTGAATGCAGTCTTATGGACATCTTGTGGCACCACGCGTATCTGGTGATAACCACTCTTCAAATCAAGTCTGCTAAAGCAAGCGGAACCATCAAGCTTATCCAAGATATCATCAATACGTGGAATTGGAAATCTGTTCTTGATGGTAAGCTTGTTCAAAGCTCTATAGTCCACACACATACGGAATGATCCGTCCTTCTTTTGAACAAGAAGCACAGGAGAGCAGTAAGGTGAGGAACTGGGCTGAACCAAACCTTTCTCTAAAAGCTCGTTTACCTGCTTCATAATTTCTTCTTGTTGTGCAGCACTCACTCGGTATGCGGGTTTGTTAGGTGGAGAACTACCTGGCACAAGATCTATGCGGTGATCTTCGGGCCTTTGGGGAGGTAATTCACCTGGCAACGAGTCAGCAAAACAGTCTTTGAATGCATTAAGAAAATTCAGCCTATCATTAGACATAGCATCCATATTTTGATGATTTGGCACAAGACTATCACGCACAAAAACCAAGTACGCTGAAAGACTCTTTTTCATTGCTTTATTAATTTGGATGTGTGATACAACTGGGATGGAATCCCCTTCTTTGCCAGCATCAATAAAATGCATGCGGCCTTTATGCATAAAGGAAATCATATTAGACTTGTAGTCTTTGCGGGGCTCAAGCCTATGGTGCCACGGCTTGCCCAACAATACATCACATCCATTCAGTGGAGCAACTAAGAAATGCTCATTATCAAGATAGCCCTGTATATGAATACGCAACTTCCCAATCAAAGGGGTAACCTGCACCTCTTTACCAATAAATGCAGCTTCGGCTTCAATCTGAGGTCCCATGTTTTCAACCTCAATACCCAATGCAGCTGCCATTTGCATAGAGATGAAATTGTCAGTTGCACAGTCATCAAACATAAAGAGTGCGGGCTGATCCTTGATTTGCCCCCAAGCCTTGCAAACCATTCTCTTTAGCATCATGACCTGTATTACCTTGCACATCAGGAACTGCATGAACATTTGCTTTGGTGTGCTTGTCCTCGTGCTTTGGTTTGCGATCTGGGCATTGCCGAAACATGTGGTCTTTGCTACCACAAGAAAAGCATTTTCCATCCTTAGCATATTGCTCTCTTTGCTCCGGGGTTAAGCCAAATTTGTTCTTCCTTGGGCCCTGTTCTTTAGATGGGTTATTTTCAGCTTTACCACCCTTGTAAGGCTCCCGGAAGTTCTTTTTAGATGGCTGTCCGCCCTTTTGCTGATTTGGGGCAGCCTTGTCCTTCGCCTTGGAACCTCCTTGATCCTGCTTGATCTTGAGCACCAATTGCTCTGTAGCAAGAGCAGAAGCTGTGAGTTGTTGCAACGTATGTTTTGGGTGCAATTCAATACCCGATCTATATGCAGGTTGCAATCCAGAACGAAACTTCCTCTTTCTTTCCTCCTCAGAGATTAGCATGAAGGGAGTCACTTCCAGCAACACTTTCCAAAATTTGTTAACATACTGTTGCACACTCTCATTATCTTTTTGTTCCAGCCTGTCCCACTTTCGAGTGAGAGTTTGCTCCGCATTGGGTGGCAAGAACTGAGCATAAAATCTATCTTTGAATTCCTTCCAAGTAGAGATGGGATCCTTGGTGATCTTTTCAGTGATCCACCAATGGGCAGCAGTCCCTTTTAGAAACATGCTAGCATGGCGCACCTTCGACTTTTCTGTAAAGTCCTCATCGCTAAAAGCAATGTCGAACTGTGCCACAAACGCTAACACCTTAGAAGCATCATGTTCACCATGAAAGACATCAAATTTGACAGATTTATCACCTGCTTTGAACTCCTTGAGCTTCCTGGCATGAGGCTCATGGTCCTCTCTTTTTCTTTTCCCCTTATCCAACGGGGTAGCCCTGTCTGCATGGGCTCCATGGGCCGTCATAGAAGCTTCATGGGGCACGGTGGCATGTGCTCCACGAACTCGAAGCTCAGATGCATGTGGCTTACCTGCATATGGCATAGTCTCTCCATGAGACAACTCAGAAGGCAAAATTTTTCTGGAAGCAGACCTGTCACCATGAGATACATATCTTGCATGCATGTGACTTTCGTGCCCTCCATGAGCACTGGCATACATAAATCTGTCAGGCTTAGTGCCTTGGGGAGAGGATGCATGTCGAGAGGTGACAGTCACCTCTTCCTTTTGCATAAAAGATTTCAGCCTCTGGGATGCGGGATCTCCATGCTTCAAACGAGGTGGATTTTTGAATTTCAGCTCTCCGTCATCCCCCTCTTTGATATCACCTTTGCGAAGGAGATAGGCAAGTGCCAACTCCCTTGGTTTCTTGCCCACTTCACGAGCCATTGATTCAAAGGTTACATCAACCATAGCATCAGCCTTCCTGGCTTCAATAGCACTTTGTAGATGAGGATCTTCATGCAAAAACTTCAATTCTTGCTCTTGGGCCTGCAAAAGTTTTCTCATATGTTCCATTTCAGCCCTCATAGCTTCAGGCTCTTGTTCAAGCATAACTGTCTTTCCTGGAGACAGTTGACCCTTGGATTCACTATCCATAACCCTTTCAAGAGGCTTGTGCCTACCACGCAGGGCATCAGACCCACGAGAAGCACTAGATGGACCCCTCGAATTTGGTACTTCCAAAGGGTTGCCTTGGCTGTCCATTGTGTTCAAAGTTTGCTAAAAGCGGGATGTCCAGTACACAGGTTCGTTTCCCCACTAGGAAGAGGGAAACAACCGTGCTCTGATACCAATGAAACCGATCCCGTCAAGTGGGAAAGACTCCGTTGGACACTCACACGCTTAATAGCACAACTTTAAAACCACAAATATGAAATGGACAACTTAAAACAACTTGAAATTTAACTGAACAGAAATGGAAAGATGGACACCAGCACTGGGGCCGGAACGGGCCGACCCCCCCCTCAATATATGATATATTTATTGGGAGTATTTAAAGAATACAATGCTCCATGGGTTCTGAGAACCAGATAATGTCCATGTACATATGAAAACAGTACCAAACAAGTAGGCTCGAATTTCGATGTAGAGACTCGAAGCAGAACGACCACTAGTGTGGCCCAATCTCTACGGTCCTGTGCTTTCACTGGACTCCGCGGAGAGCGCCTCACTGGTGTTCCGAGACCACGCACAAACAGGCGCTCTCGTACTAACGCCTGGCTCTCCCGATCTCAGCACCTTTGGACCGAGGTTCGCCAATACAGCTTGGACAACCCGGCACCGAACGGGTGTGGCCGTAGAGGGATGAATCCCTTATCAGATTTAAACATTAAATGCTTTACTCAAATCTGAAATTCACTTACTTGTGGATGGCCGATAGAAGACCAATACCCGTGGTATTTGTGTAGAAGATGTAGCCACCCAATAGATGTGAATTCCTCTTGTAATGGAGAAGATGTGCAACCTTGTTGAGATGGCACAGCCGCCTTGTAGATAAACCTAGTGTAGCCACCACGACAGGTACCACCGCAAAGACCACTGTCGCCTGCTGTGAGAGAAGGAGAGGCTTGTGTAGTTGCCAACTGAAGATAGCCTCCCGCTGTAAGCTCAGCCGCCTGAGAGAGAAAAGAAACCACCGAGTATGGAGGAGGCACCAGGCTGCTGTGCACAGCTATTTAGCTGCAGCCTGCGTAGCTTCCTGTAGAAGGTAGCTTGCTGGATAAACAAGCGTAGATTTTCTGGAGAGGACCCACGACTTCCTGTAAGAGAAACAGGCAGCGCCTACTGCCAATATGCTGCCGCCTGTAGGAGCATGTAGAGGGGCTTGATTGCAGCCTGTAGCGTAAAGGATAGGGCAGCCTGTCAGTAGTAGCTGCTTGTGGAAAACATGCGCAGCAGTTTCATGGCCGCCTGGGGAGTATGCGCTGCTATTCTGTAGGAGATGGCAGCCGCCTTAGGAGGATTAGCGCAGCCTCAAGAGAAAGGCCGCCTGTTGCTGCTGATGGACACGGCCTGCTGGCTGTATGCAGAAACGCAGCCTTGCTGATGGTGGTATGCGCAGCTTGTGAGAAGCCGAAGCGCTGGTCGCCGGTTGTTTACGTAAGAAGGAAGCGATGGGTGATGAAAAATCAACGCCAAGAAGATGCGATGCATTCCACGCTTGAAGGGGGCCCTTTTTTTAATAAAATTAATGTGGAGTTAACTAGGTGATAATACCCACGTTTGCATGAGGGTGGGGAGTTTGGGCAGGTGCCCATGCCCACCCCCACACTCACTTAAGTGGGGCTCCCCACCTTAGTCCCAAAGTGGGTGCCCAAAGTGGTGCCCACATTTAAATGAATGTGAACACTTCACCTTATAAAACAAAGGGGTTAGAGATAAAATAATAAAACAACATGTGCAACATACTTACCACCTGTTCACATGCACCAAAACTCGTCAGAATACAGAGCAGACTTCACGACTCACTGGCAGGCGTCCCCGCTCAGTAAGTAACACGTCAAGCAGGCAAACACACGAATACATGTCATGTGAAAACAGTTTCAAGCATACAAATCATGTGTGCATGTGCAAATAGTAACATGGACATATCTCCCGTTTATGGAACATGTACAAAATATCTGTCGGCACAAAACTGGCATGACATAAAAACATAAAAACCTGGTCTTCCTATGGAGTGACAGTCCCATAGGTAAGACACAGTTCCAGGCACGAGTTTCCCTAAGGTGTGACAGTCCCATAGGTAAAACACGGCATGAATACTGGCTCTTCCATGGCGTGACAGTCCCATGGATCGAACACAGTCCAGGTCATACACGGGTGGCACTGGTCTGGCTCCCGTCCATACGACACCATCCTGCTAACACACGGGTGGCACCAGTCTGGCTCCCGTCCATGTCAGCAAAATACTGGCCTCTTCACATGAGACACCGGCCTGGCCTCAAGTGAACGAGACGCAAAAACTAGGAATGGACCAAATGGTCGGCCAATTGGTGACAGGCAGGACCAAAGGCATAATGAAGAAGTTATCCTCTCTGTCCGTGTAAGTCTGCACACTGAGACGCAGTTTCCCAATGATCGGTGTAACCTCAACCGAATGTCCAGGACAAGCCAAAGTAGCCTCATGTAACACACCCATCTCCTCTGGTTTGATGCCCAACTTTGCTGCAAGCTCGGGGGTGATGAAGTTTGCATGAGCCCCAGGATCGAAGAAGATCAAAACCTCCTGATCTCGAAGTCTTCCCCATGCTTTGCATAACTTTGAAGATGCATCCCCTTGCTTCATCCCTATCAAGTCAGGTACTAGTCCAGCAGACGGTTTTATAGATACGTGTGTGTGTGTGATATATATATATATATATATATATATACTAGTATTGGACCTGCGCGTTGTTGTGGCGACCAAGGGTCTAGAAAACAACCGGTTCCCTCTCTATAGCCATCTCTCTCTCTCTCTCTCTTTCACTGTCTCTCACTCCTAGGCCTGCCCCCACCTCTCTCTCTCTTTCTCTCTCTCTCAGATGTCTGATTGACCAAGCTAGGGCGCGGGAGAAGAGATTATACTGTTGCTTTGTGGATTTCCGCAAAGCATTTGACACGGTGCCACGAGAGAGACTCTTCCAGCGCCTACAGTCATTGGGGATCCCATCAGAGATGATTTGGGGCATCTATGCTTTATGCTTTATATGAGCAGGTCCTCGGGGGCATACGATGCCCCGGGGGGCTATCTGATGTTATTGCTAGCACCATAGGTGTGAAGCAAGGATGCCCACTCTCTCCTACACTATTTGGGCTATACATCAATGAGGTGGTTGACTTCATTGGTCACGGTGGTGGGGACGGGGTAGACATCTCAGGTACCACAATCCACATTATGCTATATGCAGATGATATTCTGTGCCTGATTCAATCAGGAAAAAAGCGTTGATTCCTTCAAGTTAAGTCTGTAATAGTTTCCCTTCTATTCAGATGAAGGTTAGTTCAGTATCTTGACCTTGTTAGAAAAATTCGTTAAGAAAATAAAAATGGCAGAATCGTCCCCGCTTCCCGGGCATGGGAAATTTTCCGGTTTCAGTTTTGGAAGGACCACCAGCCTGGTCTTGTGCCCGGACATTCGAGGGCGAGGCCCTGAGTGAGAACCCCTGCCCCGCGCAAGAGAGATCTACTTCCGCTGCTACCATCCGGGAATCCGGTGCGCAGGAGGGGGTAGCGGGATCTGACAGATGAAGAGTCAATGGAGGACATCTCGTGCAAGAAAGATCTACTTACGCTGCTACCATCCGGGAATCCGGTGCGCAGAGGGGGTAGCGGGATCTCACAGACGAAGAGTCAATGGAGGACATCTCGCATAGCAAGGTCAGCCGAGGTCTTGATCAACCTCGGTTCGATTTAAGTGGTGAGCTTTCGGTACGGTGGATGAGGGACCAAGGAAGCGGCCTATGACTGACGCACTAGGTGACCTGTGAAGGAGCCTAGAGGGTGCTGATCATATGGTGCTCAGGCTCTGGGTCGCCGAAGATACCCACGCGTGCATCGAGGAAGAAAATGGAACAAGGTGTTAGAGTCTTTTTTTGAACTTGGCCATGGATATGGTTGATTGACCTTGTTGGTCCTCAGCGGATGAGTCCATGGCTCTTTTATATGGATCTGTTGGTTGATATTGCTGATCATCAATGGAGAGTCCATCTGGATTTTCTTATGTAATTATATTGCCTGGTACTATGAGCTAGGAACTATTGAAAAGGCCCCTGAGGTATTGAGTACAACTGCACAAAGGAGGTTAACGTTTTAGAATTACAAATGGGTTCACTAAAAGAAAATGTTGTGGCAGATGCTTTAAGTAGACATCCTAGTGTTCACAATGTTTTTGTTACTCAAAGTGAACCATTGAGTCCTATGAGAGAATCTTTGCTTTAGGTCTTCTTGTAAATCATCTGCGTTTTTAGGTGCTCTCTTCAGACATCTATAGTACCGATGCCCTGCTTCTCCACAGGAGAAACATTTATTGCCAGCTATAAGCTCTGTCCTTTCTTCATCTGTCCTTTGAGGTAAGGACTGAAATTTTCTCTTCTTGGATTGTCCCTTTTCTGGTGGTCCAGTGTTTTTAGTCTCTTTCGACTCGTTTGATGCTTTCTGGGAGAAGAGACGTTGATCCTTGAATCTTGACATCTGACTAGTAAGCATGGCATATCCAGTCTAAGCATTTTCTATCATCTGAGTCATATTAATGACCTTTGTTTTGATGCAATAATCTCGAAGCTCCTTGGGTAACCCACAGCAATAAGTCTCTATCTGGTCAATCAATGACACGGGCCTAAAGGATGTGACCGGTAGCAGAGCATCCCAAAATTTCTTGTTATATTCTTCCAGATTGTTACAATCTCTGGAATCTAATCGATGCCAAGCTGTCATAAGATCCACTTCAAAAGTCGGTGTCAACCATAAGGAAGAGAAGATTTGCTTGAACTCCACCCAAGTGCTAGGCGCTATTCCTTGATGAAGAAGTGTCGACCACCATTGAAGAGCATTACCCTTTAGGAAAGAAGCTGCCTTTTGTACCTTAGATGCCTCTGTGAAGTTACCACCAGAAAATGTCGCATCAAACTGTTGAATGAAGGTGAGAGCCTTCAAACGGTCCTTTGCACCACTAAAAGTATCAAACTTTATTGCAGCGCCATCCTCTTTATAATCTTTTGGCTTCTCGCCTTGAACAAGATTATTATAGGGATGTGGTTTGAGAAGAGAATTGCCCACAACATTAGATCCTATTCCCATCATACCAGCTCCCATATTAGGCATACCAAAAGCACTTCCACCACCGCCACCATAAGTTCCATACATACTTCTTGGCATACCTCCATACATACCTCCATGCATTCCTGGTTGCATGCCATAGCTCCCAGTCATGCCCATGTTGGGTACACCCGTCATGGAATGAAAGACAGAGCTTCGCCAAAGTAACCAGGATGAGAAGTATTGAAAGGGTTTCCATGGATAGGTGGGGGAAAAGAAGAAGAATCAGGGTATGGCTGAAAATTTGGGTGGATGGGAGTTGAATGTTGAGGCTTAGATTTCTTCTCAGACCCCTGCCTCCGTGGTTTGGAATCAGCTTTGAAGTTTCGTGGAAAACATGAGTCCTTCGTGAGTTCCATTAATTCCTCCATCAAACTCTGCATCTTTGCTTCATAGGTGGCATCATCATCTTCAAGTTGTGGAGCCATAGAATTAAATGTGTCGACCACAGGCTCGCCCTCTTGAAAAAGTTGATGATGAGTCCTGGCAATGGAACCTTGAAACCGGCCTTCAGTAACTTGATGGGCGGTGAACACACACTTAATCACACTTTAATCTTTTTATGAACTGGAATAATAAATTTGGAGGAAAAATAAAATATTTAAGTGGAGCTAGAGCGCTCCTGCACAAGAGACCAATTGGCCCCAAAGCGTGGCGCCCCCGCAGGTATTTTTTATAATTCAAAGTTGGCGTAGCCCTTGCACAACTCTCGAGAAGATTCCTCCTTGATCCACGGGGAGGAGATCTCCTACTAGCTTTCACCCAAGATGTGTTGTGTTGAAACAAGAGCCTTGGTCCCCTTTTTATACAAGTTTGGGAGAAAAGCTATGCTTTTCCCCTTAGAAAAAAAAACTACTACAAGAGCTTTTATAAAAAGAAAGAACTCTTCGCATAGCTTTTCCTCTCTTAAAAAAAAAAAAAACAAAAAAAAACACAGCGATTAGTGTTTTTAAAAAATCCACGCTTAGCTTTTCTCTTGCGCGTTTGAGCTGCCCGACGCTTTTTTTTCCCTCTCCGGTGCTTTTTCTTGCTGCCCGTCACCTTGCGTGTAGCTGCTGCTCGGCGCCTTCGTTTCGCTTCTCTCCTTGGCTTGTACGCTTGCCCGCCTACGTGGCAGCCAGCCGCCATGTGCACCTGCAGCCAGCCTTCGCTTCACTTGCGCGCTTGTAGGACTGCTTGCTACAGGCTGCCTATGACAAGTGGCAGCGCTTGCAGCCAGCCGTCTACAAGGCAGTGCCTGCAGCCAGCCGACTCACATGCAGCCAGCCACACGTGCCTGTGCCTGCCACGTCAGCTGCAGTCCACGTGCGCCACGTTAGCGTTACTGTGTCAGCTGCCACATCACCTGCACCTGTGCCACATGGCAATGCCACGACAGCTGCTGACTGGGCTGACCCACAAGATGCCTCAGTTGTTGCTTCCAAGTTAGGAGAAAGACCCAAAAAAATATGCACATGAACAAACATATGATCATGCACACACATGAACACACACACACCAAACATGTATCTGAATCCACACACATGTACAGACTTACACATGCATTTACTGGATTAAACGTGATTAGTGAATGCTTAAACATGCTTAAAATATAATTAACAATGCTTAAGACTAAGAGGTAAAATACTCAGTCCTGTAACAGCTTCCCACCGTAACAGGTGTTGATCCTTGTGAGCAGTGTGATGCTTGTTTGACTCAGAAGCATAATGGTTCATTGATTCGGTTGATGGACACCGGATTGGACGGGAGCTTCTTGATGAGGCCCTTGAGCTCATGGTTGCAAATGACTCTTTGGGAGGCAGGATTGCGTATCTTGTGGTTTCTGTAGCATGCGAAGGATCGTGGACTCTTTTACACAGGAGGGAGATTGATAATGGAGCTTGACTCCACGGTTGGAGTGTGTCAAATCCCCACGGATCTCCTCGTGATCGATCTTGGTTCGAAACTCGAATCCCGCGAACAAACGAACAAACAACAAACAAGCAAGGGGGTGCAGGCCTGACTGAGTGACTCACCTCCCAACCATGACAGCCGTGGGCGAGCCCACAGTCTTGGCTGTCCCCACCGAGCCACGAGCTGAGCTAACTAGGTTGACGTACCGACCAATCTCCTCCTCGCGATGTCCCATACCGCCACAGGTGCACGTCTGTACTAGATCCAGGCTCCAAGACCATAGAGCTCAGAAACTCGCGAGACTCTCTATATCCCAATAACTAACCTTGGCCACCCTTTTATAGGCTCTTGGCCGGTCATCGGGCATCCACACTTGGACGCCCGCCCGTCCATACTTGGGTGCCCGCCCGTTAGTATTTCCCTAACTCAGCTCGTCAATCAGCCTGCCTAGTTCCAAGCTTCCCCAAGCCTCGAAACTAGTCTTGCGTGCGTGTAGCACATGGTGAGCTCACTAAAAAGCCAGGGTAATCTCTCTGAAGAGTAGTCGATGTCTCCCATGTAGCGTCCTCCTCAACACGATCCTTCCACTTGATCTTGTATTCCGTGATAAGCGTATTACGCAATCTTCGTTCATGAAATCCAAGAATCTTTTTAGGTTCATGCGGAACAAATGTCGTGTCCTCGACATCTATGATTTCTTGAGAAGTAACTAACTGATCTGCTCCACCCAGTACTTCCTTAAGTCTACTGACATGAAATACAGGATGAACTTTCACATGAGAAGGCAAATCCAATTCATATACAACTGAACCAATCCGTCGTGTAATACGAAATGGTCCACAATATCTAGGGGATAATTTCGGAGATCTACCTGTCTGTAAAGTCTCGGAATCTTTCGGAACTCGCAAATACACCATTGTTCCTTCAGAGAACTCTCTCGGTGAACGATGTCTATTGAAATAAAACCTGTCTCGGTCTTGAGCACTTCTAATAGATTCCTTTGCAACTTGTAACATTTCCTGCATATCTTGCAAAAAATTACGTGCTGCATTATGCTGAAGTCCTGAGAATCCTACTGTAACAGGTGATCTAGGTTGAAAACCATACATAAGCATGAAAGGACTAAATCCTGTACTCGTATGCTTACTATTGTCATATGCAAATTATAACATAGGAAGATAATTCTCCCATGAACTCTGTCTTTTGGATACATATGCTCGAAGCATATTCTCCAAAATCTGATTCACTCTTTCAGTCTGGTCATCAGATTGAGGATGATCTGAGGAACTCAAATTCAAATACTATGGGCCTTTTCAGGTGATTGAGAAGATAAGTGATGTTTCTTATCGTCTTTAGCTACCGGATCATTGGAGGATTCATAATGCATTTCATGTGAGTCTTCTTAAATCTTTCAGAGGTGAGGTGTCTATAGATCAAGTTGATGAGACAACTAGAAGTCGAAGAACTAGATGAGATTCTTCAACCGGAACAAATTTTGGCACATAAAGAAATAATAGTCAGAGGAAAAGTTTCATGTCGATATCTGGTGAAGTTTGTGAACTATTCAGCTATGGATTCGAAGTGGATGGAGGATAGTGACTTGGCAGATTTAGCGAGGATACTACAACTTTACCTCAAGGCTTTTGGTTTGGAGCATACCTTAGAAAGTGCTTCAACAGGTTCAGCTGTGGATTCCGAAGTACTACCTGTTACTCAAGAGGGGGGTGACTCCGCTCCCTTGTCACAGAGTTCACTTGGATGAGATCTGGAAATCGCTTGGTGTTCTTATCAGCACACCCGAGATACTGAACTGACAGCATATTTACGTATGGGATTTCTATGATATATGTGTACTAGTCACTGTAACTTGGTTGAACACAATGCTAATCAATACACTTAAATACACTAAGATTTGATGGACACTTGTTCAAATACAAGAAGTAAATTGCTGAATCGACAAGAGACACACAATGAGCCGGAACGACTGACCCCTCCCTCAAATTAAGTATATTGATCTTGGGAGAATCAAGTACATAGTGTCATGGGCATTTCTGACCAGATTTCCATACCAATGCATATGAATACAGTATTGCAAAGAAGTGGTTATCGATGTAGACTTGCAACCCACACTACCCTCTCAAGTGCCCATGTTGCCTACCATCTGCTCTCTATTGTTCCACCAACACATGGTAGCAACAATCTGCAAGAGAGCACGTAGGACAAGATAACACTACATAGGGTATGTGATCTTGTAATCCGGTTTCTCCCTCCTGCTACTTGCTCCCATATTTAAGCATTAAAGCTTACCAATTGCAAGTAGAGTCGATGACAGCGGAAGTCTTCGCGATGGAAGTCCTTGGAGTGAAGAGATCTTCGATTTGTCGCAATTCTTCGCGACAAAAGTCTTCAAGAGGATGAAGGGAACCTTGGGAAAGCTTCCCCTATGGTTCAACTTGAGAAAGGAGGGTTGAAATTAGGGTTTTCACAGCAAAAAGACCAGAAATTACAGCAATAAAGAGAGCTGTTTTGCTTAATTTCAGTCATTGGGAGTGTGTAGGAGAGTGATTAGCATCCGGAATCACTCTTGGAAGCTTGAAAATCACCTTAGCAAGCTTCGAAATGTAGTTGGGAAGGAGAAATTGCAAAAAATGCAGCCCAATAGCCCTCATGAAGGAGGCGCCAAACTCTAGAGAGAGGACGAGGAGTGAGATGGTAAGTTGTCTAGTGTAGGTGGTAGGCAGGTGCTTTGTGGAGCAAGCTAGAGTGGACACATGGCTGGTTACTCCCTTTAAGGGGATAAGGTCTGGGCAGTGGACATTAGGTTATGTCCACCTCCGGACATCAGTATGTGTGAACAGTGGGCTGGTCATAATTTATAAGTGAGTTTTGGTCGCCCAAAACTTAATGAAGTGTGTACACACTCACTTATAAATTAGTGCTAACTCCTAAGGCCAAGTTTATGACCAATACTAACCACCTGTCACATGCCACATAACCATGTCAGCAGACAGTTTCACATGCACGGTTCGCGGGCGGGCGTCCCTTTACCCGGAACTACACACTGGTCAAGCAAGCATGAAAACAGCATGCAATTTCAATTGCAAGCAAGCACATAAAGATGCAATGCAATGCAACATTGGTATGGACAATCCCCGTTCATGAGACTATACCAAAATAGACGTGCTCCAGGCAAGTACACGAGGTACCAGACCCAATGGAACACCAATCCACCAAGCATTTCCGAGCATGTACACGGAGGCACAAGTCCCAACGGAAAGCCAAGTCTACAGTATCACATGAGTGGCATCAATCCCCGGCATAAACAACTGCCATGGACACCGGTCCAATGTACATACATGATAAGAAAGCACGGGTGGACCAATTGGGTGGCCAAATGGTGAGAGTCACATGGTTTGATTCATGGATATACGAATCTTTTGAGAGAATGGGGACGCCTATTCTAGACTTTCATTTGATATGCATTAGTCTTTACTCATGTTCATGATGTATTGCTGATCGTGGGTCCTGTGGGATGGCCATGAGCGGAGCAGGTAAAACATCCAGGGGGACATGACTATTCACGAGGTGGATGCTCTTGATTTATGTTATTCAGATGTTCTGATTCAGTTGGCAGGACATAGCTTTCTCGTTGCTCTCTTAGGTTTTGTTTCAATTGGCAGATCCTTTGAATGAACAATCGAGGACGATTGCTTTGTTTTAAGAGGGGAGTATGTTACAAGACTGAGTATTTTACCTCTTTTTCTTATGCATTGTGATTATGTTTAAACCTGTATAGCATTCACTAATCATGTTTAATCGTGTATGTGCATGTGTAAGTTTGTACACGTGTATGGATGCAGATACATGTTTGGTGTGCGTGTGTGCATGTGTATGCATGTTCATGTTCATTTGTTTTTTGTTTCTGAAGGCCGGTTTCACACACTCTATCACAAACATGAGACAAAAAGTTTTGGATAAATGCCATGCTCCTCCTTATGCAAGGCATAGATGAATTTTGCCTACCACTCAAATGATTGAGAGGTATTTCTTTTGGCGAGGCATGAGAAGAGACATAGAGGCTTATGTACTTGCATGTATCACTTGTCGAAAGGTAAAATTTGATAGCCGAAGGCTCTCGGTTTGCTTTAGCCTTTGCCAGATCCGAACCAACCATGGGAAAGCATTGCCATGGATTTAATTATGGATTTATGCAATATGAACTTTTGTGGATAGGTTTAGCAAGCAAGCTTTGATGATGGGCCAGCATCGTATTCTTTTTCTTTCGAGGTTATTAAATGGTTATAGGAGGTAAAGCTGTTAGAAAGACCATAAAAGTTGAGCACATGGTCAAAATCTTTATGTCACATGTGTTCAAGCATCATGGAATGCCCAAATCAATTGTGGGGGATAGAGATCCCAAGACAAAGAGTCTCTTTTGGAGAGCTCTTTTTGACAATATGGGTACTAAGCTGAATTTTTCATGAGCTTATCATCTCAAACAGATGGACAAAGTGAAGTTGCAAATTCAGCCGTATTAGATTTGCTTAAATGTTATGTGGCCAATTAGAAAAGTTATGGGGAGAAGTAACTGCTACTTGTGGAATTTGCATATAACAACACAGTGCATGCTTGCCGATGAATTTGTCAAGGACCTTGATATTGCTTTTGCACAGGTGTAGACAACCATTGAGCGTTCTCAAGAGAAGTATAAAAAAGCTGCACATAAGCATTGAAGGCAATTGGACCTCAAAGAAAATGATTGGGTATTGTTGAAATTCGAGAAAGCCAGACTTAGAAAGAGGCCTGGAAAAGAGGGGATGTGTCTTAGGCTCTCTACTAGGTACTATGGACCATTCAAAGTCATTGAGCAAATCAATGAAGTGGCTTTTCGGTTGGCTTTGCCGAATCATTGGAGGAGACACAATTCGTTGCATGTAAGCCTCTGTCACGTGCACTCTGCACTCACAGTGCAGAGTGGCAAACTAGCTCATTATCAGCAGTGCAACATTTGTACATTATTAGAACCCAGTAGGATGATATTTGTCGTACACCGTGACCCCATTGTACATCCTCAGTCCAAGATAAGTCAGGCACGAGCTACGTAGGTCATTCCTCAACCTTAGCGGGTCAGTCAGTCAGTCAGTCAAGTCCCTTAACCCACTTGGAGAGAATCATATGCATGTAGAGTCAGTAGAAGCCTTAGGGTTTGCATCAGAAAGCACTCTGCATCCTGCATAATATGCGTTCATATGCCTGTGCATCATTTAGAACATCCCAGAAGCCGTAGGGAATTTACTAGGATTTATTTGGTATTTTTTTTCATATTTTATGGTATTTATTTAGCATTTAATGTCATTTATAAATATAAACTTTATTAAATAAATGACCAGCCAACTTGACCAGCCCCTAGTTAGTATAAATAGGCTTGCATAGGGCTTAGTTCAGCATTCAGTCTTCAGTGTGCTAAGAGCTTTCCTCCTCCGCCCTAGGAGTACCCTTGCGTTCAGCCTAGATTGAACTCCTGCTCCTTGGTAGTTGGTGTCTTCTTGCAGCCCTTCTTGAAGCCCATCTAGTAGCCCTAGGCACAGCCATCAGACCCCTTCAGCCAGCAGCCAACAGTCCTTTTAACGCAGTAGTTCAGCTCTTCAATCCCCTGCAGGCCTAGGCGCAGCATACAGTCCATAGGCGCCTGCAGTCAGCACTCTTGCAGGCCTCAGATCAACATCAACCTCTCCGTTTGTGCATACAGCATAACCAGCAGGTACACAGACCAGTACAGCCCTGCGTTTGCAGATATCCAGCCTTGTAAACTTGCGTTTCAGTCATACAACAGGTGTAGATCTGCGTTACAGCCCTACAACAGCCCTACAGACCTGCGTTTGCAGATTCCCAGCAGTTTCAGCCTTGATTCATCAGTCTACATCAGTATCCAGCATTCAGTGCATCATCTAGGCATACACCAGTCATCTGGTAAAGGTATTCTATCATTCATAAGCATTTACAGCATTCTAACATAGCTTAGAACAGTCCACCGCCTTCTTTTCTCAGCCTCAGGTGTGCAGCCCTTCCTCATGCCCTTGGGAAGAGTGCATAGGCTCGAGATCAGTTCATTGAGGTGTTTCTACAGCCGTGTACAGTTCAGCCAGGCTTCAGATCCTCCAATACAAAGACTTCCGTTGCATATCACAGCCTCTTGTGCAAATACATGGGACCGGACCCTAGAGAGCCAATTATGGAAGATCCACTTGAAGTGGATGAGCTGGAAGAGGGGTCACAGCCTTAGCAAATTGTGTTTTACAAGGAGCGTAAGCTTGCAGGTGGCAAACTTCAAAGACACTACCTTGTGAAGTTTTCACCCATGGATGCTAAATGGATGGATGAGGTATACTTCCAGGAGTATCCACAGCTCCTAGAAGCATACTTGGAAGCTTTCCAGTTGCGGTCAACTATTCAGAAGCTGGGGGGGATGTCACTAGTTGGGCATTCTCTACGCTTCTGGACCTATGGATGGGCTCCATAGTGTGGACATGGCACCTCGTGGCAAGGGACTTACGTCTACGTCAAGGGTCATGTGGACTTGCACCTCATGGTAGGGGACTGATGTCTCACCAAGGGCTAGTAGAAAGGCTAGGGATTTTGGTCCGCACTGATATCCAAATTATGGTATTCCGGTTGGCCTGGGGACGTAATGTCTACTTTCGGAATGACCACTCGCTACAAGCTAAATGAAAGGGAGATTGACCAATACATTCTTCTGCATGGCATACTTGCATGCTTGGAATTGTTTTCGCGTGAAATGTTTTATTGCTTGTAAGATCTGTGTCTAGTTTACAGGCAGGGGATGCCCTCTTGTGAATTGTGCGCGTGAATCTGTATTTTGACCTTGCTTGTGGGTTGTAGACAGGTGGTAGATGTGACTCTTAACTCTTTGTTTAAGCTTATTTTTGTTTTAGCTCATTGTGTTGCTCTGTAGGTCCACACTTCATTAAAGATTGGGCTGAGAGGTTATAAGTGAGTTTGGGGAGTTATTGGATGGCAACTGGCCAAACTCTTTTAAATAGAAGAGTGTGGACAACTTATTGGGCACCCTCTCCACTTATGGGAGAGGTGTGGCTCCTATTAAGATGGCCCAATGACCACCATGGAAAGACTTATCCTCTCCCTCCCTTGTAGGGAAATAGTTGCCTACTTCATGAGGATGAAAAGAAAGACAATTTTCAGCATAACTAGTCTACACACATACTTTTTGGCGTAGTTTCTTGCTTCTCCAACTCTTGGATTAGCCGGCAATTGAGTGATACACTGCTGTCAAGCCCTTGGGAGTCCTTTTCAGATGCTATCTCTTGAATATTTACCTGCTGAAAATGCTTTGGAGCATTTCTATCACCATACATCCACGTGTTTGACCATTAAGGTCTTCTATGACTCGGCCTAGCACACACATGCTTGTGTATGGATGCTAGTGGAGCATAGTTGCTTTTGGCAAGACACTGGGGATTGGGGAGCGAGGTTCTTTGCTGGAATTAACCTCGACTTTGACAAAACATGTTTACAAAATGTTTTCATTACATGGATGTCGTTGGAAATCTGGCATGTGATGCCCAGGAAGCTTGTATCTTGAGAAATCCTTGATAATACAATCATATTACAAGGGGGGTCGCCCTTTTAGGCCCTATTGCAGCGTTATTTAAATTTCAGCATTGCAATCTCATTTGGTTTTGTGCCATTTCATTTTGTTTAATAGTGTGTCAATATTGGTGCTCAACCCTTTTTGGGGCAATTACAGTGTCTCGAGATTTGTACCTTAACTGGCGTCTGAGAAGATGTAGTAGAGTCGAAACCACAAAAGGAAGAAGAACCAAAAGAGTGCAAGTAGTAGGCACATAGTAGTTAGGGGGTTGTTTGAATTGGGTTTCCTAAAAAGTTTCAAACACGTTTCGTAAAATCAACCCAAAGTTTCTTACAAGTTTCCTACCTACAAGTTTTTGCATGTACAAAATTTCAAATATAGACTATAAAATATGTAAAAATAACACTAAATGCATAGAATACATGGAAACGTCAATTTGAAGCGTACATGTAAGTTGTAACAATTTACAAAGAGAGAAACATCTTTAGCAAAATAGTCGAAATTTTTAGACGTTGGATTTGGGGCAAAAAAAAAAAGTCAAAAAAAAAATTGCATGAAAGAATTGTGTTTCCTACAAGGAAACGTTCCAGAAACGTTTCCAGGTTTCTTACCCTGAAGGAAATGCGTTTCCTGGCAACTATGGGCATAGCTAGACCGAATTAGAAGTCGAGCAAAGGTGCATCATATGTTCTAGTGCTCCAAGATAAGCAAGAGTGGATGTCGCAAACATCACCCATGTGGACATGGTCCACAAGGTTTTTGGGTAGTTTGGTCACAATTGGTAGCTGGCCTATTAATTAGTGGTAAACAATCTATTAATTAGTGATTAGTGGTAAACAACCTATTAATTAGTGTTAATCTAGTCAAGCTTTGCAATGCATGTTACATATTTAAATTGACCAAGCCATCCATGTGCTATGGTGGGGTGATCTTTTTTGGGGCTTGCATCATTAAGTGATTAGTGGTAAACAACCTATTAATTAGCATTAATCTAGTCAAGCTTCTGCAATGCATGTTACATTATGTAAATTAACCAAGCCATCCATTTGTTGTGGTGGGGTGATCTTTTTTGGGGTCCCAAAGCCTCTCAAGGGCTAGGGGAGTCCTTGCACAATAGTAGGGCTCATAAATCATAAAAAATCATCGATTTTGTCAAGCAAGGTGCTCTGGATTTTAGAGGTCGCCGTACTCTAAATTATACTGCAGGCATTTGGCAAACAGTCCCATACCTTTTAGATGTGTGATCATGAATAATTTACGGACATGGTTCCTAGTGTTGCCCTCTACAGCTTGAAAGTAGACTCATGTTAACTGCATTTGCGTAGACAGCAAAGAGGATTTCAATGATAAGAAATTGAGCAGTCACACAAATGGATGCTTCTAATATCTTTGATGGAAACCCTAGCACGTCCAACTCAAGGCCCCAGAAAACTCCTCACCTGTCAAAAGTTGCAACCCGCATTAATACTTCATAGCATCCAAACCCAAGGTTTTATAATTCAGCCGTATTAGTGGACATGCAGATTTCACATTGTGAAGTTTTCGTCCGAGTTGCCGTCAGTTGATATTGTGCTAATTCTTTCTATCTTTAGCGGTGCATTTGTCCTATCAACTAATTTGTTGTACTAATTCTTTCTATTTGCTACTTCCCTTAGTGCTAGGCTTCATTATGGCTGAGTCTGCTCTGCATCTCCGAAGGTTTGACAGAAACTTAGTACGAAGGGCTTTGTGTGAATATATGCTCTTATGTGTGTGTGTGTGTGTGTGTGGAGTGCATGTGTGAGAGCATATCTTGATACAGAGTTCTACACCCACTATTGGGCATTGATGACGTTAGTGGGGATGTTGTAGTATCTAGTCCATACTATGTATAATGGAGTTGATAGTTATATAGCCTTGTGGGTTGACTACCATGAGTATATAACATGCATGTTCCTAAAAGGTGAATTTGGGCATGTTCCTAGATTCATCTAGGTATATAATTCAGTTGTATTAGCAGACATGCAGATTTCACATTGTGAAGTTTTCGTCTGAGTTGCGGCCAGTTGATATTGTGCTAATTCTTTCTATCTTTAGCGGTGCATTTGCGCTATCAACTACTTATTTGTTGTACTAATTCTTTCTATTTGCTACTTCCCTTAGTGCTAGGCTTCATTATGGCTGAGTCTGCCCTGCATCTCCGGAGGTTTGACAGAAACTTAGTACGAAGGGCTGTGTGTGAATATGTGTGTGTGTGTGTGTGTGTGTGTGTGTGTGTGTGTGGAGTGCGTGTGAGAGCATATCTTGATATAGAGTTCTACACCCACTATTGGGCACTGATGACGTTAGTGGGGATGTCGTAGTATCTAGTCCATACTATGTATAATGGAGTTGATAGTTATATAGCCTTGTGGGTTGACTACCATGAGTATATAACATGCATGTTCCTAAAAGGTGAATTTGGGCATGTTCTTGGATTCATCTAGGTATATAATTCAGCCGTATTAGCGGACATGCAGATTTCACATTGTGAAGTTTTCGTCCGAGTTGCGGCCAGTTGATATTGTGCTAATTCTTTCTATCTTTAGCAGTGCATTTGCCCTATCAACTAATTTGTTGTGCTAATTCTTTCTATTTGCTACTTCCCTTAGTGCTAGGCTTCATTATGGCTGAGTCTGCCTTGCATCTCCGGAGGTTTGACAGAAACTCAGTATGAAGGGCTTTGTGTGAATATATGCTCTTATGTGTGTGTGGAGTGCGTGTGTGAGAGCATATCTTGATACAAAGTTCTACACCCACTATTGGGCTCTGATGACGTTAGTGGGGATGTCGTGGTATCTAGTCCATACTATGTATAATGGAGTTGATAGTTATATAGCCTTGTGGGTTGACTACCATGAGTATATAACATGCATGTTCCTAAAAAGTGAATTTGGGCATGTTCCTGGATTCATCTAGGTATATATATATATGTAGTAATTTGTTCTTTGTACTCGTTTGATTTGGTACATTCTGTCAGCGTGATTCCACACTTCTGTATTGTCTCTTTCAGTCATTGGGGGAGAGCTCATCAAGAAATGTTTGTTGATAGTAGATACTCAACATGTCATGTGTCTATTCAGCATGCCACATTATGGTGCCATGTCACTATGTTTAAGTCAATGGAACATCCTTATTGCACGGCATCTCGTGATTTATATAGAGGTGTAAGCAAGTGTCCTCTAGTCTAGGTTCAACACATCCCCTTTGTTATTCTAAATCTGTATTCTTTGATATGGCTTCATGTAATCACATTTGCACCTGCTTGTTGACTTCTTATGTAATCCATTACGCGCACACTGTTTTTTACATGTATTCTTCAAGCAATTTCTCTTACATTGACTGTGTCTGCAGTATTCCTCTTTGTACTCTTGAGGGTGGAATTATTTGAGCATATCTTTTCTGCTTTTACAAGGAGGTACTTGGTTGATTCTGCAGGAAGGGGAGACCATTAGGATAAATGTAAAGACAAAACCTGCTAATACAGGGATGATGTCACATGCAAGTGGGGGAAGTAATGTGGCAAGCACTGTGCGCATGAAAGCACCATTAGCTCCACCTCCTGGTGGTGGTCGGCTTCGTTCTCCCCTCCCTCCTCCACCTAATGACACCAAGCCTCTTCGAGTTACTAGCACAGCTGCTCCCACACGAGCAGTTGTACCTATCACGACACAGGAGGCTTCCAGAGAGAGTGGTAGACCCACTGGTGATCCTTTTGCTGACCTCTCCCAGCTAGAGGTAATGTGCTGTCATTATATGTAGGTCAGAATGCTTGACGTCATATTTTGCTTTTGCTTATTTGGGCCTATTGTGTAACAGACAAGTCTTTCATCATCATTCAAGTCAGGAACAACCTCAAACAAGAGCAGCCATGCAGGCTGGGCAGCTTTTTGAGCTTACCAAAGCTTGCTGAGAACTTCATTTCTTTTTGTTTGCAGTGGAGTTATGATAATGGAGGAGTGGGCTCCTATCTTTATGCAAGTGACATAATCGGAAGGGCGGTCTTTTTGTAGTTGTAAGACTAAGGGAACTTTATGCTTTGCAAGACCTTTGATGGAAAGAATGTGATCATGAGTTGGTACTCTTGATGCCAATGAGAACTATTTTATACCCAAGAGGTCTGCAAGCTTTCATGGTATTTGTACTGGCCGATTTCCCAGTTTCATAGTTTTTCTTGTCTTCGTACTAGTAAAATCACTTCTGTTACTCCGATTAGTAATCTGATTCTTTTACTTCTTTTCAAGGGGTACAATTGTAAGAAGATCATGAGAGAGGTTCCATCTGTGTTGAATAATATTTGTTATGTTGTTGGAATTTATGAAATTGGAATGTTAAGCTTGCATTCATTTTAGTTGTAGTGTGTGGGTGTGTAAGAATGTGTTTTGCATGTCCATGCATACATGCACACATGACAAGCCTGGACATGAGGTATTTATGCTGACTCCATTTTATACGTAGGGTTTACACAGTATGTTGGCCCTAGTTTTCTTTTTTATGTTGTCTTTGATTTACTTTACTCATGGATAATATGCAACGCCTTTTGGTCTCATAGATCCTTCAGGTTTTTGGTACGCATTAATTATCTCTTTTCCTCTCTCTCACACACACATACTACACCCAAACCCATTTCACGTATGATTGTCATCTTATCTATGCAAATCAGCTCTACCGTCGTCTCTTGGATGTAGACCCATCTGCACTGCTCTCGACGTGCACCTCATATCTCACAACAATCATCCACACATTTGCTATCGACACTTTTCCACACCCCCGCCAGTCCACTGCCAAAGCTTGCACATGTACCATGCCTCATAATTGTTGGTATGACGATTAATGACACATATCACACGTGCACGCCTTTTGCATTAGTTGGCTACCGGTCAAATCTATAAGTGCGAAGCTGAACGGACTAATCGGCAACTTACTCACCGCAAGCAACAAGCGCATTGTCGTACACAACATAAGGACTTGTACCAACTCACAAGGTTTGGCGTAGGATCCGGGAACATTGCTTACCCACCCTCATCATAGACCCGCACATTTGGCACTCATATGCACACGCATTTTATGACACCCCGCCAACCCTCCCTCCCACATCCACCTCACGTACATCCCACCACATCCACCTTCTTCATAGATGGCATGGTGGTGAAGTGAAGGTTACGTGCAAGCTTCAGAACGGTTGATCATAGGATCACAAGGGGCTTATGGTTGAGCACCTTTCCTATGCCCATATGTTTAATAGGGCCCTCTCAGAGGGCTTTCCCCCCACCTGGTCATCACACATTATTGTGCCTTTGCGTGGCCCCATGGATCCTAATAACTACAAAACCATCATGATCGGCCATATCTCGGCGAAGCTTTATGGATCTATACTTTTGAGTCTGAGCTCAACACACTGGCAGAGACAGGGATACATGGCACCAAGGTTCAGCAAGACCTTCTCCATTCACGCTTTAGGTTATTCTTGAGCAGGCCAATGCAGATAAATGTTGACTATACTGTTGCTATGTGGACTAATGCAAAGCTTTTGATACAATGCCTCGGGCCCATCTCCTACAACGCTTACAACATCTTGGGGTCTCGCTTGACATGATCTGGGCTATCATTGCCCTACATGAGTCAGTTATTGGTAGGGTGAGATGCTTGGGAGGACTATCTGAGGATGCTCACTATCTCTGACCCACTTTGGACTTTACATAGATGAGATCTAGAACTTCATTGACGGAATTGGAGGCGAATTAGATTTTCTAGGAGAGATTCTTGTTTCCATCCTTTTATATGTTGATACTGTGCTCATTGTAGATTCTGAGGAGGGTCTAACAAAGAAAATGAATATAGGATTTTTACACAGAGGGGGCTCTCAATAAACCTTGGAAAAACCAATGTTATGGTATTCCATGCCTCCTACCTAGTTGCAGGTCCTTCAAAGATCACTTACATGGGTAGTAGGATTGACATGGTGCACTCATATGTCTATCTCGGAGCTACCTTCACTAGGCCACGCTTCTCTATGAGACATGCAACATAGGATAGACTCACTAGAGGATATGTAGCTCTAGCCTTATTGGAGAGGCGGTGTTTCCATGCACATTTTCAGGAGTTGAGGACGAAGGGTTGGCTTTTTGACACTTTAGTTACCTTAACACTTATGTTTGCAGCTCCCTTCTGGGAATCTGATTTATCTTGGTAGATTGGCAGCACATATAGCATCCTCTTAGATAATCCGGATGATACGTAGCAAGCCATCTGTTCCCCACCAGATCACAACCAATAGTGGCCGGAGGAGAGCATTCATCTTGGTATGGCACAATACTCACTTGGTTTTAGGCACATGGATTATAGATGGATCGCCTCCCTCCATTTCAGCATGATTCAGATTCCCCATACATTAGCCTTACACGTGAGGACAGGAATCGGGTGATTCGATACAATCTACTAGGGCTATACACACGTAATACATGGATTACACTACTAGGCCCATTGCCCACCAAGCTGCAATACTACAGAGATCGTTTCCTGAGACTCACATTAGATGGTTTCATACGGAGACCAAGTTATCTGGATGTTTTCATGTCCCATGCTATGAGGATAGCCATTGGCTAGCTTAGAGTATCATCCCATAGACTGAGGCCCATAGATTGAGAATAGAGGATGGCAGAGTTGAGCGGAGATCCAAAGAAGACATGACATGTAGACTCTGACGAGGGTCGAGTTGAAGGAGCACTACGTTTGCCAGTGCCTAGTCTGCTAGAGATCAGAGGGAGATTTCATTGTCTATTCAGATAGCGAGACCCTTATCTTGGATCATGGAGTAGCCAGATTAGAGGTGCCTTGGACTCTTCCTATTATTGGAGCTCAGTCTTGCGACATAGAGAGTCACTACTCAGAGATCCTCGTTGCCAACAGCCCTCCTCTTAGCTTACCATCACCAGTTTTTTCCAACCTAGAGGGGTGGATAGGGAGGCACAAGAGCCTACTACAGTGGATACGAGAGCCTATACCAATGTGCCCTCGCAGTAGGCACATGGGAGTCGCATTAGATCGGGCACACACAATCCAAAGAGCGAGACGCCCTTGTTTCATCGGACCTCGACCATCCCCAACTCATTAGTCCCAGATTTAGGAGATCTTGGTCCATTATCAAGCACTCATCCTCACAAGAGACTATCAACATCTCTAGCCTTCTTGTATCACCCATGATGGACATCCTAGATGGTCCCTTGCTTGACATACATGGTTGATTTTATTCAGCTCTCCTTGGATGGTCCCAAGGCATAGTAGGATCTAGATTTTTCATCTTATGTAATATGAGTCTAAGATCTTAGCTTTTAAGTTTTCAATTTTAGTTTAATTATTTCATCCATGATGAGATTTCATGGACACTATGTACACATCATATTAACCCTTTGGGTCTTTTGAAGACGTTAATGTACTCTCTTTATATCTTATCTATTTTTATTTTATTTGTAAGCTTTTCATTGCACTTCTTCTTGGGTCTTTTTTTGTTGGGACAATGGATTTGTGCGTGTCGTGTGTGCCATCTATCGTGTAGTCCGTAGGCATCGAACCTGAGTCATCATTGTGGAACCTGACCGTTCTACCAATATCTGAGCTACACGCCCATTGGCTGCACTTTTGGGGTCTCTCATCTATACAGGATTAAGGGAGAGTGGCCCTCCCTCCACGTGGGCAAAGGAGGGGGGCCTATTTCAAAATGGCCACTCCTCCTTCAAGCGTGAGGAGGACTCAAGAGCCAAATCTCACATCTTCCAAAGCAATTTTGAATTTGAATCTAAGAAGATCTCATCTCACATCTTTCAATGAAATCTTTGTATACATGCTTACATACCTATAGATACACACACTTATATATATTATGTATGTATGTGTATCTATAGGTATGTAAGCATGTATATATAAATAGTGTACATGTGTGTGTGTGTGTGAGAGAGAGAGAGAGAGAGAGAGAGATTACATGAAAGATGCATTTATTTGAGAGTGAGTACACCTCACCACTCATCCCTACCATTAAAATTTAATTAATTAAAATTATATATATGTGTAAATCTATTTAAGTGTGTGTGTGTGTGTGAGAGAGAGAGAGAGAGAGAGAGAGAGTTTCTATGTGAGAGAGTGTGCGTGAAGAGAGAGAGTGTATGTGTGTGTGTGTGCATGAGAGAGAGAGAGTGCGTGAAGAGAGAGAGAGAGTGTGTGTGTGTGTGCATGAGAGTTTCTATGTGAGAGAGTGTGCGTGAAGAGAGAGAGAGAGAGTGTGTGTGTGTGTGTGTGTGTGAGAGAGAGAGAGAGAGAGAGAGAGAGAGGCTGAGAATTTCTATGTAGGAGATAGTTTGTATGGGAGGAGATAGTGTGTGTTTTCATTAGTGTATGTGCGGTGTGTACATGTGTGTGTGTGTGTGTGTGTGTGAGAGAGAGAGAGAGAGACGACAAATAATTTCTACGTAGGAGATAGTTTGTGTGGGAGAAAGAGTATGCGTTTAGATTAGTGTATGTGCAGTGTGTACATGTGTGTGTGTGTGTGTGTGTGAGAGAGAGAGAGAGAGAGAGAGAGAGAGAGAGAGTATATGCATGCATGTGTGTACATCTGCATCTATGTGTAGAATGTGCTTGAGAGAGAGAGTGAGATGGGGCAGACCTAGAGAGAGAGAGAGAGAGAGATGTAATGAGGGAGGGTGAAAAGAGAGAGAAAGAGAATAAAAAGTATCTTTTAATAAAATATAAATTAAATAGAAAACATATATGTATATGTGTGTATGTGTGTGTGTTTTTATTTACATTTATATATACATACATACATATGTATGTATATATATATACATATATATGTTTGTGTGTGTGTGTGTGTGTGTTTAGATGTGTGTATGATATATCTATCTATATATTTAAAAGTGACCACAACTTATCACCCATCTCCGCACATTAAAATTTATTCAAAATTAATTAAATTATGTCGATGTTTGTATTTATATTTTTAAATACATGTATATATGTATAAGTATATGTGTCTATATATAGGTTTATGTATCTAAAACATAATATTGTAGGGGAAAATAGTATTTTTAGAGATAAAATGCGCGTGCTTTTGAGAAAAAAATAAAATATTTGATCATTTAAAAATTTCCCTAGAAAATGAAACGCTGTTTTTCTTTTAACAATTATGCCTCAACAGGATCGAAAATAGTTAATTACGACGAAAGACTCTCTTTTTTTTAAGGCATTTAAAGAAAAAACATGTATATATAAATAGTGTGCATGTGCATATAGGCAGTAGTAGCCATTAGGGTTTTTTAGTGTTCAAATTTATAGGCAAGCATCAGGCCATTAGGGTTTTATATCTTAACCATGGACATT